>NW_024580945.1:0-19709 GCF_017639235.1 Corvus kubaryi
GAGCTCCCCCCACGCTTTGTGCTGTCCTCAAGAATGTCCCGAAATCTTCCCCACCCTCGGGGACAGCTCAGGGAGGGTCCCTTCCATTCCCTTTTTCCCCCCCTCTTCCCCCCCCGTTTGCCCGCCTTTCTCCCTTTCTCTCCTCCCGGGGCCGGCTGACCCCGATCCCGATCCTAATCCCGGTCCCGGTGCCAAGAAGACAACGTGAAAATTAGCCTAGCTAGTTCAATTACGCTATTAAAATATTTTCCTTAATAATTCTACTTTTATATGGTCAGCTAAGTTGAGGTCAGGAGTGGGAGAATCCATTTGCAGCCTTAGGAGAAGTAGCAAAAGTTTTTAACCTTAGCAATTGCTGGCTCTGTGGAGGGCCAGGAGGATCTGAAGAGTGGCCATGGTTGGCTAGCCCAGCTGAACCTAAACAATGGGTCAACACCCTACATGAGCTCCATAATGGGATGGGATTTTGGGACACAGAAGGAAGTCCACGGCCACTTCATTCTTCTCAAACGGGCGCCCCTAAGCAGGACAGGGGGTGTCTATGTAGGAAAAGGCGTTTGTGACTGGATTTCATCTTTGGGTTTAGATTCTTGGGCTCCCAACTGCCCTCCTCATGATTGTTCCAGGTATCGAGGCAGATGAAATCAAGTGCCTGTTAAGCTCACTAACGGTAGCTGGGTAAGGTGTTCCTTCTATCACCGCCAGCCTGAGCCCTAGGGTCTATCACCGTGTCCTGCAGCCATAGGGAGGAGGAGGAGAGAAGATCCAACAGGCAGGAATTGTGCAGCAAGATTGATTTATTGAATTATTTTACAAACTCTTTTATAGACTTTTTTCTTCATAGTCTAATTGGACAAAGGACCAGCCACCCCTTGGGGGTGATTGGCTAAAATCCTAAAAGATCCATTGTCAAAATATTTTCCTGCTATACCATAAACAAGACTTTTCAAGGCTGCAGGTGTTTGGTTGTTTACATTCCCTGCTACCTCTTCTGTGAGAGAGAAAAGTCTCTCACGGGCTTAGAAAATAGCAAGAAAACCCTTGCTAGCAGCATTTTTGTATCTACATCCTTCCATAATTACCAAAAGGACTTTGAAGCCAGTAAAGCAATGGGGAGGGACAAGGGGGTTTTTTGACCACCCATTTTTAAGCTGTCCCCGAGAAAATTCCACAAGTAGAACACATGCTGTTCGTGATTATCAGTGGGAATGGCAACACCGGATTGGAACTCAAAGCCTTTTAGTGAGTTCTGCTCCAAATCCAACCAAGCAACTTGCAGATGTAAATGTAGATGGGAACCCTGTGTGGGAGCTTGGAAATGCAAATACTGTGACCCTTATGGTGGGGCAGCTATTGTTGGAGGACCGATAGGCCCGGGAATCCTGCTGTATTTTGACCCACCAATTGATGACCAAGGGTAGGAAGGCCCCTTTGCTAATGGAACACGGGCTTTGAAAGGACATTATTGGATTTGTGGCCAACATGCTTAGCTCAGGTTACCTCCAAACTGGTCAGGGATATGGTATATGGGGTATATTAGACCGTTGTTCTTTTTGCTACCACAAGTTCAGGGAAATCGCTTAGGAATCAAAATCTGTGATGATTTAGTTAGAGAAAAGCAGTCAGCTGATGCAGCCCTGGCTGCAGGGAGCACCCCAAAACGGGGAAAACAGGAATGGCCACCAGAACGAGTTACACAACACGATGGACCAGCCCCTTGGAAAGCTAAGGAATGAATCCCAGGTGCCTGGGAACCCATTTATCGTTGGAATGGGATAATTAGGATACAAACTGTCTCCGGCCCCGCAATTGGCGCCACTGTTTCCTGCCCGCCAATGGCCGCTTGCGCTGGCCGTGACGTCACCCGTCACCGGGCAGATCCCGGCGCGCCGGGGGAGCCGCGGACGCGCCCAAGGGGGCGCTGCGGCTCTCCGGGATCCTCCTGGGATCTCCTTGGGGCTGTGAAAAACGAGGTTCACTCTTTTTAACATTTTAAGAAAAATTTAATAAAAGGGACAATTAGGAGACAATAGCAAAAAGGGTATTACGGCCGGGTGCTTTGGCAGAGAGCCAAAGGCACACCTCTACATCCAAAAGATCGTCTTTAAAAGTACATCTCCTATTGCATATTCATCACAATCATGCACGATTCATAAAGTCTTTGGAGTTTCTGTGTATCGTCCCATCAGCCTTATCTCCCTCCTTGGCTCCATTCAGTCTCTGCTCCCTCCATAAATTCTTCTCTCTGGTTTCGGGTCTTCTTCTCCTCTGATAAGATACTTCAGGAATGTGAAGGCTTTCTCTGCCTATCTTTTTTTTTTAATTGACTACAGAAACAATAGACATTCTATATCATGTATTACAGAACCTAGGTAAAGTTTTTCTAACGTTAAGGAACATGAAAAAAAACCCATCACAATACATTCATAACAATTATGTAACATGCGAAAATCCAGCATCACAATACATTTATAACAGGACCCTCCACGGCCATGCACCGTGGGACCCCGGGGCCCTGCGGTCAAACTCTGCCTGAAACCCGCTGGTTTCAGCCCAAACCCGGCGGAGCACCGGGGTCGGCAGATCCCGCGGGGGCAGGGGGGAGTGTCCCCTCCCCGAGCAGCCACCACTGCCCACCGCAGACCCTCAGCATCCCCCCCAACATCCTGCCAGCAGCGCTTCCCAGAGCTTCCCAGGGAAAGCTCCGGCGGACCCCGTCCGAACTCCTCTCAGGGGAGCTCCTGAGGCGTTCCTTGGCAGGGACTGAGGGCAGAAAAGCTCCGGTTTTCCCTGCGTGTGTGGGTCCCCACCCTCGAAGGAACAGGACTGGGCTCTGCGACTCCAACCCCTGATTCCGAGTCTTCTCTCTCTTTGTCCCCTTATCTCCCTTTCCTCTGGGTGATCATAAATCCAAGAGCGGCTGTAGAGCCCCATTCCCAGTTACAAGTTTCCCAGCTATGGTTCTCCCAATTACAATTCCAGAGACACCAAAAATAAAATCGGTTCCTGATGTCACACTGCTTCTTCAGCAGCATTTTGCTTTCACCCACTCCAAAGGATCCCTCAGGAAAAGAACCTGTGGCACTGCCTCCGAGGTGGGTCGTGACAGGGGCTCTCACGGTGCCACTTGTGGGAAGTGCTGGGCAGGAAGAGCTGGGGGGAGGTTGGACACAGAGGCTGGGGAGGTCAGGGGGGTCCATGCGTTAAGGAAAGGGGAAAGTGGCCGATTTTGGTATCAGCATCCCCCCAGTTCCCACTCCCTGCATTTCCTGTTCATGGTGCAGTTGAAGCCCAGCCTGAGGCTCCCACAGTTCGTGATCCTGGGCTACGTGGATGGGACCCCCTTTGAGCAGGGTCAAATTTGAGCCGGAATATGGGGGTCCCCAGACCCAGGTCAGCGGGTGCGCCCAGCACATCCACCACCGACCTGGAGATGTTGCAAGTCCAGTACAACCAGAGCAGGGGTGAGTAGGGGGAGCCAGGGGCTGGGGGATCCCAGGGAATGGGGGGTATTTGTGGGGCTGGGATGGGAGTTACCCTCCCACTCCTCACCATCCTGTGCTTCCCAGGGCCCAGTCACTCCCAGTATGATCCCAGTTGCCCTCAGCATGGTTCCAGTTGCTCCCCGTTCTTCCCAGTGTAATACCAGTGGCCTCTGGTATAGTCCCAGTCACTCCCCGTATGATCCCACTCTCTCCCACCAGGGTCCCAGGCATGCCCAGTTGCCCTCAGTGCAGACCCAGTCACTCCCACTTGCCCCCAATTGCCTCCAACACGGTCCTAGTTGTCCCCAGCATGGTCCCTGTTGCTCCCAGCATGGTCCGTGTCACCCCCAATAAGGTTACAGACACTCCCAATCTATCCCAGTTGCCCTCAGCATGCTTGGAGTCATTCCCAGTCACTCCCAGTATGATCTCAGTATGATCCCAATATAGCCTAGTCACTTCCAGTAGGAGCCCTGGAGGAACACCTGGAGGACCCACCCGGAGGAGAGTCCCCACAAGTTCTCTGGCTGCAGGAAGAGCCCCAAGGAGCAGAGGTCCCACCAGAACCACCACTCGAAGTAGGAGGGGGTGACAGCGGGGGGGCCTCCAGACTGACACCCCAGCAAGCAGCTCACACAGCCTCTCATCCTGTCCCCAAAATCCCACCCTTGGGAACCCTCATCCCTCTCTGCAGTCCCCCCTCCAACATCTCCAGGCTCCTGGGAGGAGCCCAAAGGGATGGAAGTGCATAAAACGCTGCTGAAGTGCCCGAATTGCTCCCAGCTGTGGACGTTCCTGACCACAAACCTCTCCTGGTCAGAGGGGGGCTGCAAAGGGGTTTAGGGGATCCTGGGGGGATTGGAAGGGGGTTTTGGTGGCTCTTGGGGACATTTGTGGTGTGGGGAGAGGGTTTAGGGGGCTATGGAGGGGTCTGTGGGGGAGTTTTGGGAGCTCTGGAAGGGCTGTGGGGCTTGGAAAGAATGTGGGTGGGTCTTGGGGGAGATGGGAAAAAGTTTTGGTGGCTCCTGGGGCCATTTATGTTGCAGGCAGTGGTTGGGGGGCGTCCTGGCTGGGAGCTGTGGGGTGGTTTGAGGGGACTGGGAGTGGCTGTGGGGCTGGGAGGGGGTTTTAGGCTGGTCGTGCCCCCCCCCCCCCCCCCAGTGACACTGCTGCTGCAAGATGCGGCTCCATGTTGGGGTTCATCCTCCTGGCACCGTGGGAGTGAGGGAGGGTCCCCAGGGGCCGTGTGTGTCCCCCCAGAGCGTGTGTGACCCCCCCCATCCCGGTGTCACCCCCTTTCCCTGCCCACAGGGCTCCTGAGCCAGCCCCTGCTGCCCCGGGAGGGAATTTGGGGAGGGGGCAGAGGGGGTGCGCAGCCCCCGCCGGGGGATGACCCCGGCCCAGCGCCCTTCGTTCAGCACCGAGCTGGGCTTGGGGCCGCAGAAGGAAGAGGCCGATGGGAAGCAGATCCTGCAGGGGGGACAGGGCTTGGGCTCAGGGCAAGGTCCTGCCCTGCACACCTGGCTCAGGTGTGAGCCTGCCCCGGGAAGAGAGCGGGACATTCCCATCCCCACGGATCCTGTCCCCAAAATCTCACTCTTGGGATCCCTCATCCGTCTTTGCAATCCCCCCTCCAACATCTCCAGGCCTCTGCGAAGAGCCCAGAGGGCTGCAAGTCCCCACCCAGGGTCCCCAGCAAGGCCCAGTTTGGATGTGCAGCCCCCAGTTTTCCCAGTTTCCCTCTCCTTTCCCCGGGCCGGGTTCCCCCGCCCCCAGCGGGTGGGAGCAGCCGAGAGCCCCGCGCTGCCCATCCCGACCTGTCCCGGCTCCATCCCCGCTGCTCCCGAGGGGCTCGGGAACGGGGCAGGGACGATGAAGAAGCAGAGGGAGAAGGGCTGGAAGGATTAAGAGGAGGAGGAGGAGGGGGAGGAGGAGGGATGGAGGAGGAACAGGAAAAGGAGGAGGAGCGGGAGGAAGCCGTGTGATAGAGGAGGAGCAGGAACTGGAAGCAGAGGGAGCGCGTGTCCCAGCCCGGGCGGTGTCCGCTGCCCTTCCGCCGCCTGGGCCATTGTCCCCCCATCCCGCAGGTGACCGCGGAGGGGGAGCTCGCCCCACATATCCTGGGCGGTCCGTGGGAGGATTCTGGGGGGAGAGGGGGTATTTTTGGAACTTGAAGGACTCCCAAGCTAAGCCGCAAATGCCCTTTGGGGAGATTTTGGGGGATTCCCGGGAGGTCGTTTTTTCCCGGGGGGGGGGGGGGGGGGCCAGGAGAGGGGAGAACAGTGGGACACCGAGGTGTGTAGCCCAGAGATAGGCGACCCCCACGATTCAGCGTGAAGAGGGGTAACCCCTGGAGCTCCCCGCACCCTGAAGCAGAGAGTCAGGGGAAGCGGGACCCCCAAACCCCCCATCTCTAAGTGGGACCCCAGAGAGGGGGACCCAGGGAACCCCCAGGGGACGCAGGGACCCCCCAGCAGCCCAGAGAAGAGGCAGCCCCAGAACCTCGAGGTCCAAAGACCAGAGAGGGAGGACCCTAGGGATTCCTGGGACCCCTGACAGCCTGGAGAGGGTGGGGGCCCAGTGAGGAGAACCCTCAATCCACACAGGACCCCCAGAACTCCAAATTGGAGATACCAGAGAGGGGGAATTCCTGCGAAGCTTTTTTTGCGATGATCATGATCCATTCAGGTCTTGGGGGGCTCAATCTTGGTATTTCTGAGAGTTTTTTCTGCTAAGTCTTGGTGATCTGGAGGTTTTTATGGATGTAGGATATCCAGTGATATCTTCTAGAGATGGGCTTGGGCAGGAGGAAAGGAAACCCCAACCAAACACTCTCACACCTTGTTTTTCTCCCGGAAACAGGATTTCTCATTCCCAACCCTTGGCTGGATGGAGGAGGAGGCTGCGAGGAAGAGGAAGATGCCCCGGGAGCCCCAGGCAGGTGAGGAGGAAGTCAGTGGCCCTTTCCCTCTCTCCTGCTCCATCTCCCAGCCCAGCATCGCCCCCGGCTGCAGGACAACCCCGCTGCCGACGCCGTCCTGCCGGGGACGCACTGGGGGGATCTCCCTGCCCTTCCGTGTGGCACGGAGGCAAATGCCATCCTCTCCTTGTCCTTCCTCCCCCAGACAAGGAGCTGAGCACGGAGCCCAGGGAGGACAAATGCCCGCGGCAGAAGCTGGTGGGAGAGGCCGTTTTGAGCGGCTCCACGGCGCAGGAATCCAACGGGGAGGAAAAGCCCCAGAGATCCCACACGAGGAGGGTCTGCAAGCGCAGTCCAGGGGTCTCTGAGAAGGAAGGACCCTCGCTGGGCCGGAAAAGCGGCCGGAGATGCGGCCGGAGGTCGGAGCTGAGGGTCCATGAGCAGCTTCATGACGGGGAGGAGAAGCCCTACAAGTGCTCGGAATGTGGGAAGAACTTCCGCTCTTGCTCCAGCCTCCTCACCCACCATCGGGTGCACACGGGGGAACGGCCCTTCGAGTGTGGGGAATGTGGGAAGACGTACACCCATGGCTCCCACCTCCTCTACCACCAGCGGGTGCACACGGGGGAACGGCCCTACAAGTGCTTGGAATGTGGGAAGAGCTTCAGAGACAATTCCCACCTGCTCTGGCACCAGAAGATCCACACCGGGGAACGGCCCTACAACTGTGGGGAGTGTGGGAAGAGCTTCAGAGACAGCTCCGGCCTCGTCACCCACCGGCGCGTGCACACTGGGGAACGGCCCTACACGTGCTTGGAATGTGGGAAGAGCTTCAGCGTTCGGTCCAATCTCATCTCCCACCAGAAGATCCACACTGGGGAACGGTCCTATGAGTGTTCCGAGTGTGGGAAAAAGTCTCGGAGCAGTTCGGATCTCCTCAAGCATCAGCGCACGCACACGGAGGAGAGGCCCTTCCACTGCCCCGACTGCGGGAAGGGCTTCAAACGCAACTTCAGCCTTCTCACCCACCGGCGCACGCACACCAGGGAGAGGCCCTACAAGTGTCCCGAGTGTGGGAAGAGGTTTCAGACCAGCTCAGATCTTGTCAGCCACCAGCGCATCCACACCAGGGAGAAGCCCTTCGAGTGTCCCAAGTGTGGGAAGAGCTTCTCCAGGAGTTCAGCCTTGACCAGACACCAACAGAGCCACCGCTAAGGGCAGCCCTGCGAGTGCCCCGAGTGCAGGAAGAGCTTCGTGTGCTGCTCCAACCCCATTGCCCACTGGAGGACCCACGTTTGGCAGAGACCCAGTGACCACATTCCCAGTGGCCCATGCTGGGAAGACACCTGGCTGTAGATTCCGAGGAGGCGAGCAGAGAAAAAATTCTCCACTTTTTACTGTCTCATGTGAAAGTCTCCGTTCTCACACAAGCCAGCTGTCTGACGGTTTGCTGTCTGGTAAACATTTGCACCTGCAGGGCTGTTGGGAGAACATAGTGGAATGTTTTGGTTCACTAAGAATAATATTTTGAAATGGGTGGTTATACCTCTTAGCCTATCACCTTGGTTGGTGGTTTACCGATGGGCCAATCATGTAATTTCTCTTTTGTGATCCATGCTATAAAAAGATGGGAGTTTTTGGCATTAAACGGCATAAAACCATACTTCTCTGGCCTGAATCTGTGTTGTTTTTCGCCGTCCTTGCACACAACAGTGACACCCAGCTGGTGCTCTCCACATCCTCCTGGTTCCCCACAGGCAACTGGATGAGCGCTGGGGCAGGAACATCCGTCAGGACGGAGACTAACACCAGAAATTCATTGGGAAGAGGAGATTTGTTGACTTTAAACTCCAAAAAGTCTCACCTGCTCTGTGCAGTCATTTCTTCTGATAGCATCAAGCAGCACTGGATGATCTTGGACCCTCCCATGGCACAGCACGGCTGCTTTTGGGGTGTCAGCACCTGGCCAGAGCTGCAGATGGGGCCTGTGGGGGTAGCTGGGGCCATACTGGTGGTGCTGGGAGCCCCCCCAGCTGAGAGCCAAGGGAACTTGGGTGAGCAGGGAGCATGGGAAGAGAGGGGGGCGATACAAAACGTGGGGGAGAGGGAGGAAAAGAGGGGTGGGATCCCCAAATCGAGTGGGAGAGGAGTGGGACCCCCCAAACCAAGATCGGGAGGTGGGAGCTGGGCATTCAGGGCAGGATGGGAAAGGTGGGGGAGAGGGAGGAAAAGAGAGGGCTTTGGACCCTCAAACTGAGTGGGAAAGGGCTGAGATCCCAAAACTCAGCAGCACAGTGAGGCGCACTTCCAAACAGGCTGTGGGGGGAGCAGGGACGATGGGAAGGAGGTGAGAGAGGCAGGAGAAGGGGTGGAACAGTGCGCAGCGGCGTCTCATGGGGGTCCTGTAGCAGGAGGCTCTGCCTGGAATGGGTTCAACCAACTTCAACACCGCCCTGTTTGCAAAGCCCCCCGTGGGGAATGCAGAAGGGGGGTCACGCTGCTTTTGGGGTGAATAATGCTGAAACCAGCCTGGCTCCTCCATCCCAAAGTTCAATGTCCTGAGAGGAGCTGTGGCAGAGCTGGTAAAATCCCCGGAGAAAGGAACAACCGAGTGACACCACTGAGAACTCCTGCAGGGCTGCTGAGCTGGCACAGCCCGGGCACATGCGACTGACGGGGCAGCACCTCGGACCAGAAAAGCAGCGTCTCCTGACCTTTCCCTCCGTGGGGAGTGTGGAGGTTCTTCCCTGGAGTGGGGATGCCCCTCAAGGTCACTCCTCAAGGCTGAGCCGAAGAGATTTGCCCACGGTTGTTGGTCTGGGGGAGTGACATCAATGTCTACTTAATAATTTGGTTTGCTTTAATGTAATTGCTTTAATACAATTGCTTCAATATTGCTTCACAGTACACTGTGTTATAATAGTTGTTATAGCTCCTATAGTGTGGAGGAAATAATTCTCATTAAGATCTTTATGTCTAGTCATTATCATGTATATTTATATAAATATATCTGGTTAACCCTGTGGGACAGTCATATAAAGGTTCAATTACACCTCTATAATCCTTCACACATAAACTCTTGACAAGTCTGGGGTTGGGATTGCACCCAGCCGCTCCCAGGCTCCTCTTGGAGGAGTTTAGAAAGCCTGGGGGGTTCTGGTGGCTTTGGGGGCCTATGGGGCATGTTGGGGATCCTTTCTGCACCGTGTGACTCAACAAGACCTTCTGTGTTAAACTTGGTCTGAAGTTCCCACTCTGCCCACGACAGGAACCCCTGTGAGTGTCTGTGACGCCCCTGCTCTTTAGCAGCCTGGGGACTCGTGGACTGTCACTGCAGAAGCCCTGGAGTGTCTGTCACAGACCGGCTCCTTAGCACATAGAGACACCTCTGCTGTCACCAGGGAGCTCCTGTGACTGCCCGTGACTCCACGATTCCTTAACAGATTCAAGAGCCCTCAAATACCATGGAGACCCCGTGACTGCACGAGCTCGTGGCTCTTTAGAAAAGCAGAGATCCCTGGGATGTCACGATGGAAGCCTGTGACCTCACTGTTCTTTAGGTGCCTAGAGACACCTGGGAAGTCATCATGGAGCCCCTGTCACTGCTGGCGACCTCATATCACTTTAGCAGCCCTGAGACCCCTGGGATGTCACCGTGCAGCCCCTGGGAGTGCCTGTGACAGATCAGTGCCTTAGCAGCTTACTGCTGGTGGGAGTACATCCATGGAGGGCCTGAAACCGGGAGGTTTCTTCTGGTCAGAGCTGAGCAGGTGTTGGGGTCTGTTATCTGTGACAGGGAAAGATCTGAGGGCAGAGAAACTGTTCCTGTAGGGTCGCTCCCAGCAGCAGACACACGGGCAGGGAGCTGTATGAAACTCCAACCAGGAATGTCGTGGGAGGGAGAACTTGCAAAGCTCCGTCATCACCTGCAGCGCAGACACCTTCCTCTGAGCCAGACCCCCTGGTCTCCTCTCCCACTCAGCAGAGCTCTGCCCCCGGGGTTGCCTGGCCCCAGTCAGGAGCTTCCTCGGCAGTGAGAGCTCTGGCACAGCAGAGACATCTCCCTCCTGATGCGTGGTCATTTCCATCTGCCCAGCACGGGAGCTGAGAGCCGCTGCCCAGGATTTTGCTCCCTGGGGGGAGCAGGGCTCTGCTGGGTGAGAAGGCTTTCCTGAGTGCCTGCCTGCCTCTGCTTTCCTTGCTTCCCTCTGGAGGAGAGTCACAGAGGTTTTCTGTGTTTTTCCAGCTGGTTGTGCTGCTCTTCTTGCTGCCCTCAGGGTCCCTGGCAATAAAGTGGTGGTGTTACACAAGGGCTGGGGCTGTGGAGGGCCTGCTCTGACACTGTCCTGCTCTGACACTGCCCTGCTCTGACACTGTCCTGCTCTGACACTGCCCTGCTCTGACACTGCCCTGGAGGTGTTTCCATGGCCACAAACTGCCCGAGCAGTCTCTTAATTGTCCCGGCTTGAGACCGTGCAGTCCGTGGTCGGGCGCTGAGATGCTCAGTCACTGCAGCCAGCACGGTAACACACCTGATTGTGCTGGACAGGGGGTCCTGCCGGGCTTGGGCATCACTCCAGAAGAGCCCAACTCTCCTGTAGGACCCTTGTGATGTCTGAGAGCTGCTGATCTGCCCAGGCAAATCCGCATCCTCATCCTGTCCTCTTCATCGTTCTCTCCACAGCTGTGCTGGAAAGGGGAGGTGTGCACATTGAACAGGACCCCTCTGCTCCCAGTACAGCCCAGTTCTCCTTCAGAGCAGCCTCTGTGGGAGTGCTCCTGCAGCTGAGTGGAGCGAGCCCAGAGCAGCTGGCACCAGGCTGAGGGGCAGAGCAGCCCTCCTGGATGTCAGTGCTGGCAGAGGTTTGCACTGGGGGCAGCGGGGCAATGGCCAATTTCAGCCTTCCCAAGGACATTTCCAGGTGGGCTGGGGTGTCTGAATACTAAAACCACAGGGTAACATTTGCTGCACCTCACATCCCTCCTTCCTCTGTGGAAAAGAGCATCTTCCTGAGCGCCTCACCCTCCCTACAGAGCAGCACAGGAACCCCTCCCTGGACCCTCCCTCCAAACAGCCGGGGCTGGGGCCCCTCCAAGTGCTGTAAAAGGGACTGGCCCTTAATGTAGGAACCCAGAGTGCCGAGAATATTTCTCTGCCTGTTTTTAAGGGTTCTTACCCCCCTGAACAACACTGTTTTAGCCTCCAACCTTGGAAAAAATTACCAACAGTCAGACAACAACTAGAAAATACAGTGGTGTGAATTAGGTGATAGACTACTATGTAAGATTGTCACAGGGTGAAAAAATTGAGAGGTTTTAGGCTTCTTTTTGTAGTAAATAGATAAGAGTAAAAAATATCAAAATGGAGGATTGTTGTTGTTCTCTAAACCTTCTTCTCCTTCTTCTACTACTCCATATTCTGCAGTAAAAGTAGTTTGGAATAATTGGATAGACAATTCCGCAGTTCCTAGTCGTGTTACTGAATAATTGGTAGGAAAGTGAAAATAATGTACGTTTTTAGTAACCATTGGTTAAAATATCTTTAAAAGGCTGTGTAAATCTTGATAATTAGACTCACTCCTACTTTTCTGTCTTCTATGCTGTACCTGGGTCACGCTAGTGGCTCTGTTCCTCTGATAAGACTTAATAAACAACTATCTGGAAGCATTGAAACTAAAGGAAAAGTCTCGGTTTATCCTTGAAACTCCTTGCAAGGACTTTCAGCAAATTCTCTCCCATCAGGAGAGACTTATGGCACAGTAAAGTGTCACTTAAGGAGTCCAAGGGAAGAGGGCCCTGCTCTGCTCTGCAGCTCAGCGGCATAAAGCAGAGCTGGAGCCTCAGAGCTACACAGCACCCCCAGCACAGGAAAGCACAATTCAGATATTTCACAGTGAATAATGAAAGGAATGAGAGAGATTTGTCTTTACAAGCAAACTGTGGGTCTGCTCCTAGGTAAAGATAGATACTGAGAGGTGGAAGAAACAATGGGAGGAATTCCACTGATTGATGAAAGGAGTGAGAGAGATTTTATAGGAGAAAGGTTCACGAAGGATGTCTGGGCTTCAGGCAGCTCTCTTGAAAGCTGTTTATTGCATAGGCGAAGTTACAGCATTTCAGGGAGTGGGTATCCAGAGCCAGCCCTACAGCTGCCAGCTCCAGCTGTAGGCATACCTGAAGCCGCTTGCTGTTCACGTTACAAAGCATTTTATACTTTTCTTTGCTGAGTATCTTAACACATAACAACCAATAAGCACCACACACAATACCTTTACATTTGCCTATAGCCTATCATAGCTACTGCCATCACCATATTATAGTCATTATTATCCAATCACAGGAGTAAGTAAGTTACAATTTAAGCTTACAGTGGAAAATTCTCAGACCTCTCTTCTTCTTCCTGCATCGACATTTCTTGTTTGACTGCGATATCTCTCTTGTTGGTAAAAACATGTTTTCTATTTACTTATGCTCTTCTTGAGACTCATTTACTTGGTGAAAAACACGTCTTTGTTTGTAGTCACATACCTTTGTCCTAATCATAAAAATCTCCTTCCAACTCATCTCCAACCTTTGCCTTCTCAGTTATTCAGTGCTCAGTGTTTGAGCAAAACATCTTTTACTCTTATCAAAACTTGCTTTCATTTCTCTCTCATCCTGAGTTTCTACATTCAGAGATCTTTCTGCCAAGCCTACATACCTGTGAAACTTTCTTACCAATCTTTCATCCTCTCCAACAGGATTTGTCTTTACAAACAAACTGTGGGTCTGCTGAAAGGTAAAGATAAATACTGAGAGATGAAAGAAGCAATGGGAAGAACCATAAATTCCATAAGAATTAAAATAAAGGGGGGATATAGACTAGAAGGGAACCTTAGGTATTAGGCATTTCGGGAAGTCTGTACCTCTCGAGCACCTCAGCCGATGGGGAAAGAGAGAGGGAAATGCAGCTGGGAAATCAGGATAAAAAGGAGGCTGCGGCCTCCAAAAATTTGAGAGACCCCAGGGGAATCCCCCATGGCCTCTCCCTTTATTCAAATCAAGTAACAGGACTCCTCTGTCTCCTTTTTGGACATAAACCTCTGGTGTTGGTGGATTAATTTTCCTGACAGTAATAAAGTCTTGCTGAAGAGCTTCTCTGAATTTCCCTGTTTAGTCTTTGGCAGTTTCCATGACCATAAGGAGCAGATGTCTAACGGCAGCTCCATCAGCCCCTTCCTCCTGCTGGCATTGGCAGACACGCGGCAGCTGCAGCTCCTGCACTTCTGCCTCTTCCTGGGCATCTCCCTGGCTGCCCTCCTGGGCAGCGGCCTCATCATCAGCGCCGGAGCCTGCAGCCAGCACCTGCACAGCCCCATGTTCTTCTTCCTGCTCAGCCTGGCCCTCACCGACCTGGGCTCCATCTGCACCACTGTCCCCAAGGCCATGCACAATTCCCTCTGGGGCACCAGCCACATCTCCTACTCAGCATGTGCTGCTCAGGTGTTTTTCTTTCTGTTCTTCCTCTCAGCAGAGTATTTCCTCCTCACCATCATGTGCTACGAGCGCTACGTGTCCATCTGCAAAGCCCTGCACTACGGGACCCTCCTGGGCAGCAGAGCTTGTGCCCACATGGCAGCAGCTGCCTGGGCCGGTGCCTTTCTCTACGCTCTCATGCACATGGCCAATACATTTTCCCTGCCCCTGTGCCAGGGCAATGCCCTGGGCCAGTTCTTCTGTGAAATCCCACACATCCTCAAGCTCTCCTGCTCCAAATCCTACCTCAGGGAACTTGGGCTCATCGCTGTCAGTGCCTGTTTGCTCTTTGGCTGTTTTGTGTTCATGGTTTTCTCCTATGTGCAGATCTTCAGGGCCGTGCTGAGGATCCCCTCTGAGCAGGGATGGCACAAAGCCTTTTCCACGTGCCTCCCTCACCTGGCCGTGCTCTTCCTGTATGTCAGCACTGGCACACCTGCCTACCTGAAACCCCTCTCCAAGTCTGCCTTCTTAGGTTTTCAGTGGTAGTTGTAGGGGTCTTTCTTTATTCTTTTTTTATGTGCTAATGTGTGAATTGTATTATTCTTCTCTTTTGTAAACAATTCTCTATCTGTTGAACATGACCAAGAGACTACAGATGAGGGATTGTGCTCTCTGTACATTTAAACAAA
Organism: Corvus kubaryi; assembly: GCF_017639235.1. NCBI lineage: Eukaryota > Metazoa > Chordata > Aves > Passeriformes > Corvidae > Corvus > Corvus kubaryi. Next base: position 14,553 of record NW_024580945.1, read on the forward strand.
ATAAAGGACACTGCAAACACTTGTTCGTCCAAGATCCTTCCTCTGAGATGGTAGCAAAGCTGATGGCAGCACAAAAGGATAAAAGGATTCATGACTCCTTGCTAAAATATCTAGATAGAAAGCAAGATGAGAGAGACAAATTTCTACAAAATGTGGTTAACTCCTTACAAATATATTCAGATGGAGAGCAGAATGAGAGAGCAAAACTGGAATCTCTGCTGAATATGGAAAGGGACTTTACCAGACAAATGCGCCTCGGGCTGCGGAGTGGGAGAATCCATTGAGAGAGACATTGGGCACATCGACAGGGATGAGGAGCCGGCAGGGTGAACACAAGGATGTGGACAGCGGTTCAGATGAGGAAGAGCTGGGAAACTGCAGGAAGAGTTAGTGTGTGAAAGGGAGAGGTGAGATCAGGCTTGGAAACTTTCAGAAGTAAAGAGAGTGACTAAGCCAGGGTAGGAATCAGTAGTACTGAGGGTGAGGAGGATGAGGAGAAGGAGAAAAAGGCAGAAGTGTCGGGCAAGGAGACAAAGCTGGTGTCCTGGGGTGACTTTATGATGTGTATCCCATGTCGCTGCTTTATGCCCAAAAATTAACTTTGTGCCTTTCTGTGCCTCTAAACTGAGCCTGAGAGGGGGAAGGAAAAACTGAGCAAAACTTTTTGAAAGCAGTTTGCAGCTTGTTCAAGGTCACACAGAGATAGCTGTTTCTTCCCAGCTGTAGCAGGGAAGCGAGGAGGCACCCAGCTTGCTGCTTTCCAGTCAGCTTTTGGCTAGTTTTTCAGTTTCCTTTTCTCCGGAGAGAGACTGAGAGTTGAACTTTGCTTTTCCTTCCCTGGAATTTCGGATTTTCTCCCTTTTCTACTGGACTGCTTTCAACCTCAGAGCACATCAGGAGGACTTTCCACCGGGCACAGAGGGCCTGGCCCTGGGCCAAGCCCCAGCTCCGAGGAGGCCAAAGGGAGGACTCTTAACACTTTTCCCAGGTTTTTTCTCCACAGCAAGACATTTTATTATTTAGCATTATTTTCCTTTTCCTGTGTGTTTGGTAAATAAATGGTTTTATCTCCTTCACTTTCCTTCGAGGAAAATTTTTTTTTTCCCGAACCTGGGGGGGGGGGGGGGTGGTTGTGCCTTCTCTCAGAGGATATATTTCTAAATTTGGCCAAACCAGAACAGCTCCCTGTAGAAGGAGAAGTAGCTGTGGAAGAGTAGCTGTGGAAGAGAAGGGAGAGCCAGGAGAGCAGGAAGTGGAAAAAGAGAAGATGAGCCAGCGAAGGAAAAGGGAGAGGCTGTAGAAGGGCAGGCAGAGACGGCAGAAGTGTGGGCAGCAGCTGCTGGGGAGCAGAAAGAAGCTGCAGAAGAGGATGTCCAGGGATACTGGGAACCAGGGGTTTTCCCAGGGGTAAATGGTCCTCATAAAGCCTGGTCCCACACGCAGAGGGCTGGCTGTTGTTCAGGGGGTTTAGATCCCCTGGAGAGGAGAGCAGGCTTCGGGGAAGGTGGTGGTGCTGCTGAGCGTGATCAGGAAAAGGAAAAGATGCTGAAGGCAGAGGGGCTGCTCGCTGCCAAGTCCAATCGTACTGGACTTCAGACAGAGCTTCGTGATGGATAGGAGAGAGAGAGACTCTTAGAGGGGGAATTGCAGGATGTAGAGTCTATACCCCTAAACAAAATTGAAACCAGAGGTGATGGTCAAGGTCGGCAAACTGCTACCAAACAGTGCCACACACGGCGACCGAGACACCGAAGTTATTTCAGGATCAGTTGAATTAACAGATGGGACAGCCTGCAAGTGTTCCCGCGGTGAATGTGGAGGTTGTGCCCGGACTAACCCAAGCACAAGCCGTAGGTGAAAGCACACAAAGAGGACAGTGGTTCAGTTATTTACCCAAGCCCAGTTCCATCCGACCAAGCAAAGCCATTTCACTGCCCGGGTGGTACAGGACTGGGCCAGGGGAGAAGGAATTAAACGCATCTTTCACGAAACAGGCCAATTAAGCTTAAGCACCACATGGCCAGTTTTCATGGGTTTATGGGAGCAGTCACTTGAAATACCTTCAGGCAGTTATTTGCGGGTAGCTGCCAATGCCCATGATAAACAGCATTGTATCCGTGACCGAAATGGTGTGAAAAACCTATTTTACATAAGAAACTGCACCGATTAACCTCTTAACCAGGTTAATTCTCTTCATCCAAGAATACTCAAAGAACTGCTGATATTATCACAAGGCCTCTCTTGATGATTTTTAAACAGTTTTGGGAATCTGGAGATGTCCATTCTGACTGGATGCCGGCTAACATTATCCCAGTTTTCCAAAGTCAGGAAGGACAACCCTGGAAGCTACAGGCCTGTCAGTCTCACTTCAATGCCTGGTAAAACTATGGAGAAGATTTTTCAGGGAGGCACTGAAAAATATCTGGAGGACAATGCATTCGTTGGTCAGAGGCAGCATGGCTGCGTGAGGGGCAAAGTCCTGCTTATCAAACCTGATTGCCTTTTACGACTCTGGAACCCACCTAGCTGATCAAGACAGCTGATGCCATCTTTTTGAATTTCAGTAAAGCTTTAGATACTGTCTCTGCCAGGATCCTTCTGGAGAAAATGTCCAGCCCCCAGCTGGATAAACATGTCATGTGATGGGTGAGCAGCTGGCTCGTGGGTCAGGTACAAGGGCTGACAGCGACTGGGGTGGCACCAGATGGGTGACCTGCCACTGGTGGGTCCTGCAGGGCTCCATTGTCAGCCCTGTGCTCTTCAACATCTCATTAAGGGTCTGGATGCGGGGCTCAAAGCAGAGTTTGCAGACAACACTAAATTGGAAGGAGCTGTTGACTCCCTCAAGGGCAGAGAGACCTTAAAAATCAGAGAGATGGGCAATCTCCAACCGTGTGAAGTTTAACAAGGGAAAGTGTCAGATTCTGCCCCTGGGACAAGGCAACCCTGGATATAAGGACAGACTGGGGGAGGAGAGGCTGGAGAGCCTGGGTGTCCTGGTCGATGGCAAGTTGAACATGAGTCAGCAGTGCCCTGGCAGCCAGGAGGGCCATCCAGGAGGGCCATCGGTGTCCTGGGGGCATCACGCCCAGCACCGCCCGGTCAGGCCAGGGAGGGGATTGTCCCTCTCTGCTCTGCACTGGGGCAGCCTCACCTCGAGTGCTGGGGGCGCTTGGGCACCACAACATAAAAAAGATCTGAAGTTAGTAGAGAGTGTCCAAAGGTGAGCTACAAAGGTGATGAAAGACCTCAAGGGGAAACCGTAGGAGGAGCGGCTGAAGGCACTTGGAGGAGACCGATCTCTGATCTCTGCTGACCAGTGACGAGACCACAGCTTGAAGCTGTTCCAGGGGAGGGTTGGACTGGATATCAGGGAAAGGTTCTTCCCCCAGAGGGTGATCGGGCACTGACTGGCTCCCAAGGGAATGGTCACAGCCCCAAGGCTGCCTGAGCTCTGGGAGCACTGGACACCGCTCCCAGCCCCAGGGTGGGATTGTTGGGGTGTCTGTGCCAGGCCAGGAGTTGGACTGGATGGCCCTTGTGCATCCCTTCCAATTCAGGATATTCCATTATTCCGTGAAAATCTCTGGAGGAAGTGCCAGATGCTAAACCACCAAGGTTCGTTCCCGGTTCCTGGGCGAGAAGCAGGTGCCAGCTGCCCGCTCTGCAGTTAGAGATCCCCATGAAAACATTCTGGGTTTCTGTGTTCTGAAACATCTCCTGGACAACAGCGTGTGGGCCTTCAGTTTACCACTCCTTCTGTCTAGAGCTGAGCCAGAAATGTCCCACTGGGGGGTGGCCCCTTCCTACAGTCGCTGCTGTCCTGGGACCAGACCTGGAGCGTGGGGAGCAAGCTCCAGATCCAAGCACCATCCCCTCAAAACCTCAGAATGTTAAAGTATCTCCTCAGGAGCGCCAGAGGAAGGGGGAAATTTGGGGCAAGGGAGGACACGACAACACCCCAAGAGCCCCCCAAATTGTCCCTCTGCCCTCCCCAAACAGGCCCACGTTCACCCCCAGAATGGCTTCAAACTGCCCCATGACTTTTGCACGGGTTGGGGGCATGGGGGAGGCATCAGGACCACACACACCCCCCATGTCTGAGCAGCTCCGTGCCCAGCCGGGAGCAGGAGTGGGGCTGGGGGGGTCTCCCTGTTGGAAATGATACAACTTTTTATTGTTATTATTTACAACTTCTACAATTTTTAATGTAACTTTAATCGGGTTTCTTTCGTCTTTGCCCAGGGGGAGGGGAATTGAAGTTTCTCTTCTAAAGAGTCAGTGAGGGTCTGTGCAGCCTGATGAGCTTAACAGCTCCAGGTTAAGGAGCCCGAACATAGAGAGGAGATAAATGAGCATTAACAAACATCACCCCCGGGTGCAGTCGGAGACGCCAAAAAACGAGAACCAAATGAGCATTGAAGGAGAAGGGATCAATAACCAACAGGAGATCAAATAGTAAGAATTGTCATTTAGAACCAATGAACAAGAATTTCTTTGGGGTTTTTTTATGGATAAATTTTTGAAAAGTCAGGTAAAAAAACAGGTGTGAAGGAATGACTTTCACTGCACAGTCCAGGCACGTGTGGATGAAATAATTTCCATTGCACATCCTGGCCAGAATAAAGTAATGCCTGATTCTCTAAACACTTAAAAGATGTTGTTGGAGAGTTTCTGGTTTTCTTGCAGTTGCAGTGACAGCCCCAAATTTCCCCCACCCCGATGACACAGCTGGAAATAGAGGAGGGGGGGGGACTGGCTCAGGCTTTATTGTGCACTTGCATGCCATGATGGAGCAGAAAAATCCGCCTTCAGCTCCCAGGGATCCATGATGGAGCAGAAATCCACCTGCAATCCGTGCCCGATCCCACACTGGAGCAGATCGTTCCCCAAAGGAGGCCGTGGCCCCGTGGGAAGCCTGTGCTGGAGCAGGGTCCTGGCAGAGGAACCCTGGAGAGAGGAGCCCCCCTGGAGCAGGGTCCTGGCAGAGGAACCCCAGAGAGAGGAGCCCCCCTGGAGCAGGGTCCTGGCAGCACCTGTGGAACCCTGGAGAGAGGAGCCCCCCTGGAGCAGGGTCCTGGCAGGAGCTGTGGGACCCTGGAGAGAGGAGCCCCCTGGAGCAGGGTCCTGGCAGAGGAACCCTGGAGAGAGGAGCCC
>NW_024580945.1:19719-25932 GCF_017639235.1 Corvus kubaryi
GTGGAACCCTGGAGAGAGGAGCCCCCCTGGAGCAGGGTCCTGGCAGAATTTATGATCACAGGGGGTCCCACAATGGAGCAATTCCTGAAGGACCAACCGTGTGGCTGGGACCCACCTGGAGGAGGGGAGGATCCGACTCCTCTTCCTGAGGAGGACCCTGACCCCCATTCCTGTCTGCCTGCACTGCTGGGAGGGAAGAGGGGGAGAACTGGGAATAAAGTGGGACTCAGGAAGGAGGGAGGGGTTGGGAAAAGGTGCTTTAGGGTTTATTTTGCTTCTCATTTTCCCGCTCTGATTCTGACTGGGGTTAAATCCAGTCAGGATCCCCCGGTCGAGTCCCTTTTGCCCGGAATCCATGAGGGATCTCTCCATGCCCTTCTCCCACCTTAGGAGCCTTTCCTTGTATTTTATCCCCATCCAGGTGTGGAGGGGAGACATGGAACAGATCTGGGGGGTCACTGGGAATCCAGCTGGGATCACCACACCCCACACAGCCACGGGAATCAGCAGAGGCGCCCATTTACCAGGGAATGGAATCCAGAACAGGAGAATTTGGGGTCAGGGAGAAAATCAGATCCATTGGGACACCCGTGGTCTCTGAGACACCTCGAGATGAAATGGCCACGAGCCTGAGATTTGGCTCCATGGGATGTCTGGAATCCTCCAGGATGATCCTGTTCCATGCGCCTCTTGATGATCTGGACGAGGGAATTGAGGGCCCCCTCAGTAAATTGATGGATGAGCCCGAGCTGGGTGGGATGCGGATGTGCTGGAGGACAGGAAGCTCTGCAGAGGGACGGGGACAGGCTGGAGCCATGGCATCCATGGGACCGATGGCGTGCGATGGGCTGAGGACAGAGTGAAGGTCACAACAACCCCATGGAACGGTCCAGGCTGGGGGAAGAGCAGCTGGAAAACCGGGAAAGGACCTGGGGGTGCTGGGGACAGGGGCTGGATGCCAGCCAGGTGTGCCCAGGTGTGTCCATGCGTGTCTCCATGTCTCCAGGTGTGCCCAGGTGTGTCCATGCGTGTCTCCACGTCTCCAGGTGTGCCCAGGTGTGTCCATGTGTGTCTCCATGTCTCCAGGTGTGCCCAGGTGGTCAGTGGCACCTGACTTGGATCAGGAGTCGTGTGTCCAGCAGGATCAGGCCAGGGGTTGTCTCCCTGTACCTGGCACAGGTGAGGCCCCACCTGGAATCCTGGGGCCAGTGCTGGACCCCGCACAAGGACATTGAGGGGCTGGAGCATGTCCAGAGCTGGGAATGGAGCTGGAGGAGGGGCTGGAGAACTCCTGAGGGTGCTGGGGGTGGGTCAGGTGGAATCAGGAGGAATTTTTCCATAGAAATGGGTTGTTAAACATTAGGATGGAGCAGGGTTGGGGTCCAGGGAACACCTGGACGTGGCACTCCAGGTCCAACAAGGTGGGATCAGGCACAGGTTGGACCCGATGGTCTCGCAGGGATTTTCCAGCCTGGCCTGGTTTCAGCTGGGATGGAGTTAATTTCTCCTCAGAAACTGTTCCAGTGCTGAGGTTTGGATTCGGAATGAGAACGGTGCTGGTAACACAGCAATGGTTTGGGTTTTGCTCAGCCAGGTTTATCCTGACTCAACGACTTTTTCCCTCCTCTCCTGCTCTGCCAGTGGGAGGTTCCCAGAGGAAACGGGGAAGGAGCACAGCTGGCCCAGGGGACCGAACTGGCCAAAGAGATTTTCCACAGCACAGAATGACCCTCCCAGCTCTGAACTGGGGGGAGTTACCCAGAAGGGCCGATCTGGGCAACTGGATCTGGGTTCAGGAAGGGGGCTCTGGCATCGGTCAGTACTAAAAAGCATTAAAAGAACTGTACCAGACATGAACCTGGACACTGAGTGGCTTTTCCTTGAAGCTCCCAAACGACTGCTGGAAAATTGTAAGGATGGTCAGGACAACTGGTGCTGGCCAATCATTTGCATATTGGAAGGATCTTCCACCCTCTGGTTATTCCATTTTCCAGCAATTCCTGCCATGAAACCAGCGTGTTACTGCCAGCAGGTACTGCCAGGGAAAGCAGCTGGCAGACACCCACGGCTGTCCCCCACTTCCAGAACGGGAATGTCCAGCCTGTACCCACTGGCAATCCACAGACCTGTATCATTTGATTTTGAGAGAGCCTCACTGATCAGGGCAAGAAATAATCTCCGCACAAAGAGGAAAGACAAAATAACATCCCTGTACAAACGCCTCCCAGCATTTGTAACAGATGTGAAAGCTCGGAAGGTTAACTCTTCCTTCATGTGCCACTCAAAAACTGGCATCTGAGAGCAGCTAAGCACAAAGTTTTCCACTTTTTTCCCTTTTTCACAATGAAAGGAGTTAAACAAAGAATTTTGTATTTTTGCCTAGTTTGGTAGTTCATTTTTACTTGGTTTTGTAGTTTGCCTAAACTTTGTAACTTTCATTTTATAATTGATGTTTATGTGCTTGATCTTCCTTAAACTCTGTCATTTTCAATTCATTGTTTAGCTTTATCATGTAATCAACATTTGTATCTTTGTTTTAATTGCTATTTAGATCACTAGCTTGTAGTGGAACATTGACAACGAGGGACTGAAAAAATGAGCAAAATTCACCGGCTGTGGCTTTTTTACAATGACCTAAGACCTCCAGAACGCTAAATAAGTAGAAACTGTCCAGATGGAAGAGTCCTAGGTCTCGCCTGGCTGGGCTAATTGCATGAGTCCTCCGGTGCCACGACAAGAAATGGACAAAGTCAGCACAAGTGGATTGTGCAGGCACTAAAACCTGCCACAGCGAAGGTTCAATAAAAGGACGTGATGAGGATGACGACAGAATCGTATAAAATAGCAGTAAGCACCCCGAAACCCCAAAATAAATGCTGCCATTCCAAACAACGAACAGCAGATAGCAATCTTGCTCCACAAAAACAAAAAGGACCAAAACCCAAGGAATTGTGAAATGCTGTGTCCATGAGATGACGAGGGGGACAGACTTGGGGCGTGGTTTGGGGAATTGTTTGAATATTACGGTGTCTGTAAATCCCAGGGAACAATGCCTAATCGGATGTGTTTATGGAGGGACAAACCCAACGCGTTCCCGATGTCGGATTAAAGGAATGCTTTCTTAACAGTTGATGCTCTTAAGCGATTTTCTTTGAATCAACAAACCCATGGCCCACAGCATTACCAAAAGTGCAGCCCCCGTCCCATGTCCCTTTCCCACTCCAACGCACACAATTCGCAGCAATGCTGGCCACCAGAAAATACAAACCCAGCTCAGCGTGAGCACCAGGGCCCCACTAAAGAAACAAAGTCTTGGCTCAAGAAGATGCTGAGAGTGACCTCAGTGTCCCTACTCACCTGGAAGGGACAGCCCAGCAAATTCTGTTTCCCCAGCCTGTCACAACAAGCTGCTCTCCCGACAGAATGACAAAAACTCGCAGGAAAGTGAGTGCAAAAGAGAAGAAGGTTTCCATGTAATGTTAAATTAAATAAGGCATCAGAACAGCTTTAGTCCTTTATATCATACAGAGGTTTTATTCACGAATATTAATTAGAATTATCCTAAGATATAAGAAACTGTATCATCAGTCACAGCCACAAGGAAAAGGTGAGACACAAAGACCTTCAGCTGTTCGGTAAAATGATCACAATATATTTTGTCTGACAAGTTGTGCTACAGGCACACATGTACGGTCACGGTGGAACAAACACCTGGCTGTAAAGTTTCATGACGCACCCAGTCAGAGGAAATACCCTCCAGGCGTCCAGCACGCTGCAATACAGAATGCCTGGATTCTAATCCTTCAAATTGTGTGAGAAAGTTTGTTCTCTGGCTGACTTCAGCATCAGGAGAAGGGAGTAGGATCATGAGGGGCTACTGAGTGCCAGCACAAGGTCACTGCTGTCCCCGGATGTGTGAGTTGGCACAGGCAGCTGGAGCAACTCGCGGCTGGAGGGTGAAGAGTAAATATGTTTCTCTTCCCTCTGTAACCGGGAGACCCTCGAAGCAAGCCCTGGGCAGAGGCACACCAGGGAGACACAGCCTCTTAAACGGAGCCGATGCCAGAGGATCGCGGCTGCTGTTCACAGGGTTATCCAGGGCTATTCCCAGCCGCAGGATTACTTGAGTGATTTACTGTCCTCCTCCCCAGCCAATTTCTAACCCATTCCCCCCAGTACCAGAAAAGAGAGAAGGTGAGGGACCAGATTTTGACACAGGACTCTCACTTAAAGCCTGCGTGCTGAAATTCCCGCTCTGGAAAGCCGGTGTCCATAAAGGAGACGGAGGAGGCCTTTATTCGAATAAAGGGAGAGAGTCCACCGGGCTTTTCTCTCTCGCGGTTCCGGAAGATGCAGCCTCCTTTTACCCCAAACCCCGGCCGCACGTTGCCCTCTTCCTGTCCCCACTGGCTGAAGCACGAGGAAGGTGCAGCCCTTTCGAAGCGCCCGCCACATATTCCCCTCCCGAACGTGTCATTCATTTTCCCCCAAAGTTAGGAAGCGCCCACCTTTCCTATCACCTGGCTCACCACGTCTCAGGAAACCGTCTGAAACCAGACCTACCTGGTGATGCCTGTGCCGGGCACGGAACACGCAGGAGTGGAGCAACTTCTCATCTGTGCGAGAGCCGGGTGCTCAGTGCCAGTGGGTAGTAATCATGGAAATACAAACAGGGAATTTTCTCCTTCCGTTTTTGCCACTGAATCTTAAGTGCTGGCAGGAGACAGAGTGGTGAAAAACGATCAAAGCAACGCCGAAGAACAGCCCTCCCCCGCAGCCTGCATTCACGGGTGCGCTCACACGGTCCGCCCCTGCCATCAGCACCACAATAAGAGTCATTACTGTGGAAGAGGCTGCAAACAGAGCAAGCGCTCAGGCCAGGAGCAGAGAGAGGGTGTACCAGGTGGAACTCCAGCCAGCCCTCCAGAAAATCAGTTTAAAATGCTGCACCAATTCCAGGGTCTGCCTGAACAGCAATTTTACAGCAGGGAGAGGTCGGAGCACACGGACTGTCCTCACCCTGCTGGGAAGCTGCTGGAATTGTGCAGTCACGGTCAGGCCAACGAACGGAGACTTCTGCTTCTGCTGGGCTTCGCACAGGTCACAGGCAGAAGCCGGGAAAATGAGTGTCCCCACAGACCGCCTGCAGGAGCAGCCCCCGGGCAGCGGAGCCCTGAGCTCATGGCGCAGTTTGTGTTGGTGAATACCCAGAGCCGGGATTTGCTCCGCTTTGAAAGAACGGGAGATGCTCCTATTGGATGCCAGCCTGAGCTCTGACTCTCTCCTCGGGTCAGAGTCCTCTGTCCAGAGAACCAGCCCAGGCCTCCCTGCCTCCTTGCAGAGTGGAACAGATCGGTGCCCGTGCAGAGCCTCCAGAAAGGCATTTCCATCTCTTTTACTTTTCGCTTCACCAGAGCCTCACTAGAGAGACCGCATTTGTTGGGCTGAAATTTATTCCTAACTGCTCCCACCCCGTTTAGCACAGTCCTCTCTATGGCAGACATTGAAGAAAAGGCTAATTATCAGCCAAAAAGAAGCTATTCAGGGTGTTCTATTGTTTTTTCCTGCTGGGGAGCTGGGCAGATGGATGGCTCAGAATACGTATTCAGAGCTGCTGCTCCAAGGTGCACCATTTCTAAGGCTCTATTCCCTAGCCAGCAGGGTTTAACCCAAATGCTCCTTATGGATGTGCTCAGTTCCCATAGCTGTGCAATCCCGCACATGGGATCTGTTTCAGAGGATTTCTTCTTCCTCCTTGAAAAGGGGCAGATGTAAGAAGAAGCCTAAATACGTTTTTGCTGCTTAAAAATATTCATGAAAAGTAAAACGTCTGTTACAGAGAAACCACATAAGGAGAAAAAAAATGGGGTTTAGGGATCTTTTGAAATCCCTGGTGTGCGAAGGGTTGTAGCATTTAAGGCTCAAAATACAGCTTACGAATCCAGCGACATCCAAGAGTGGATTTTTTTTTTCTCTGCTCTTTTTGGTGATATATCAATAGCTCTCCTAGGCAGCAGAAAAGTCTTGCTCACTCCATCAAAGATTCCTCACTAGCACAGGACTTAAAAACTAAAAATTAGGCCTACCTGGAAAATGCTCTTTAGCCATTTTTCACTCTCACCTTCGAGAGCGCTCGTCCACACCCTGGGATGATTTCTGTGCCCCTCTGGATGGGAACTGGTTCCGAGCAGGGCACAAACCCTGCAGGGAGGA
>NW_024580945.1:35932-37154 GCF_017639235.1 Corvus kubaryi
AAGTGCCTGGTGGGAACAGCCTTTAGAATCACTCCGAGCACCTCATGTGCACATCCAAACCTGCTTTCCTTGCCACAGAGAGCAACTACAAGCCCATCTCCAGAGAAACGGCATCCCCTCCTCCAAAAAACAACGCATCCAGGGACTGATCCACCTCCAGTATTGAATATGTCCAACAATTGCCCCTACACGGAAGGGACCAGGAGAGAAATGTCTTGCTGGACTATTCCTCCCCATGGTACCTTAACATCTGCTCCAGCAACACTGGCACTATGTCCTTGCCTTCCCAAGGAAAGGCACTCCGAGTCTCTTGGCCTTGCCTTGCCTTCAGTACCTTGTCGAGTTCTTCTTAAGCTACCCTTGCTCTGCTTCCTTTGCCTACGTCTGCCTTGCCTCGCACTACCTACAACTTGCTGGCTTTGCTTTGCCCTGCCTACCACTCTTGCCCTTGCCTCCATGCAGGCAAGGCGCTGCAAAGCAAGTGCAGGCAATTGTGGGCAAGTCAAGGGAGAGGTAAGCAAGGCCAGAGCAGTGAGGGGAAAGCAAATGGAGTGGTAGGCAAGAGAAGGCCCAGCCGTTAGAGGCAAGGCTGGCCGTAGGAAGGAAAGTCCACTGATGGGAAGGCCAGGCAGAAACAGGAAGGGCTCGGCAAGCCAAGGCCCTGGAGGAAAGCAGTAGGCAGGTCAAGGGCGGGGCATGGCCATGCAAAGGAATGCAAGGCTCCAGAGGGCTCCAGAGCGCTAGCAGGGCAAGGCAAGGAAACTGTTGTGTTGCCGAGGCAAGGCAAGGCAAGGCCAGGCAAGGCAGGTGAGAAGTACATTCAAGGACTGCTGGTACACAAAAGTGGCCAGGACCAAGTGCTCTGTGTGGCCTTGATCTCACATCTCTCCTCTGCACCTAAAAGACTTGGGCTCCCTGCTTTCCTTTGTATGTAAAAGAACTCTCATTCTGGTCCTGGAGCCCCAGGGCAAAATGTGAGTTGCCTGTCCAAAATTTAACACATGCAACAGACAAAAGCTGTCCAGAAAGATGGGTCTGGCTGCATGGGACCTCCCCTGGGCTTCTTCTCACGTGCTCCAGAAACACTGGGGATGCATGAGACCCTTGAGGGTCCTCGGGGGAGCTGATGGGGCAGGGCAAGTGTTGGGGTTTTAGTTTAGTCTTAGTTTTTTTCCTGTTAAAGGAATTTTCTCCCATATGCATGTTGCTAGGGGACAAATAG
>NW_024580945.1:37164-47900 GCF_017639235.1 Corvus kubaryi
GGCCTCTGCCTTCCTTAGCAGACACCTGTCTTTCAAAACCGAGACAGCAAGGCTGAGTAATATCATGAAAAAGGGGTCTTCCCAAAGGAAACCTGTCCCCAGGGGAGAGCCCAGGCCCACGCAGGCCCCCCCTGCACCTGGCACAGGGAGAACGCCCCTTCCCCCCTCACCTGCCGGGGCTCCACTGGTGGCTTTTCTTGGTCTTAAAATCAAGAGTCAAACACGGTTAGAAGGGGAAAAGGGATTTTACCTTGGTATTTATTTTAAGGATCCTTAGGTGCACACGTCCAGGTGGAATGCGCCTCAATGCCCACCGCAACGCCCACCCTGATAGATCGGGTATAACATTATAGGTGTTACTAATTAGCAGATCTATCAAAGATTCCCCAATGAGGGGCTCCAGTGCGGCCCCCTCCCCAAGGAACCTTCCCCTGGATGGTTCTATCTCAGTTTACAAAATGTGTTCTGGAGAGGACCTTGGTGTCTGGGCTTTCTAGGATGTTTAGTCTCCTAGCTTAACAAAATAAGTCTAAGAACATAGGCTAAAAACCACTAAGAATACAAAAAGCTATTAAAAGGTATATAAAAGGGGTATGAAAGAAAAGGTAGAAAATCATCATGGCATCACCATCAAGCCGTTCTGGCAGTTGCCAGGTTCCAGTTCCACATCCAGGGTGGTTGGAGAGCCCCAGCCCCAGCCCAGGTGCTCCCTGCCCCAGCACCTTCCCCCCTCATCCCTTCCCCAGCGCCCGGGGCACCACGGCCTGGCCACCCCAAACACCCTGAACACCCCAAACACCCCAAACACCCCGAACACCCCAAACACCCCAAACACCCCAAACACGATGGGCCACATCGGACACCACTCCTGCTCCACAGCTGCTGCTCAGGAATGTGGCAACAGCTCCAGGCCCAGGTCCACTGCGGGCAGCCAGGAGCTTCCAAATCAATCCCTCCTTCCCCTCCTGCAGCTGGGCAGGGGTTGCCCCTGGGCTGGGCTTGTGTTTAAAGGATGTGGCTGGTACTGAAAGGGATGTGACCCAGGTCCAAACACATCTCTGTCATTTCGGGCCCCGTTTTCAGAGCTGCTGAGCACAACTCTGCTGAGGTTAAACACAGACTTTGGGGTCAATTGCTTTGAAAACCAAACTCAGAATTGATAACAGCTCTCATCTTGTCTCCGGCTGGTGTTGTCCAGAATTAGATTTAAGATTTTTTTAGATTTTCACTTGAAGGGCATTTGATTCGCCCCAAACTGGGCCAAGAGACACTTCCCAGACAAAGTCCAAGAAGCAGGTGTTTGCTTTATTCAGCTCCTCCAAACACACACACCCCAGGCACAGGGCAGATTACAAGATGGGCTGCAGTTTATGCATATTCATCATTTTCCCTAGAAAAGCTGGGGTTATGCGAACTGTTTCTTAGAGCTCGTTACTGTCATTATTATCATTAGCACATTGTGCCAGTTTGGCCCAATTTAGAAATAAATCCTCTGAGAGAAGGCAGGTAACAAACCACCCCTCCCCCACCAGGTTCGGGAAAAAACAACTTTTTCCTCGAAGGAAAGTGAAGGACATAAAAACTATTTATTCAACAAACACACAGGAAAAGGATAATAATGCTAAATAATACAATCTCTCGCTGTGGAGAAAAAACCTGGGAAAATGTTAGAGTCCTCCCTTTGGTCCTCCTCCTTCCGGGGCCCTCAGGGGAGAACAGTCCCGACGTGTGTTCTGATGTTGAAAACAATCCAGCAGAGAGAGGGGAAAATCCGAAATTCCAGGAAAAAAAACAAAGTTCAACTCTCCAGAGGGGAAAAAAACCCGAAAGCTGGCTGAACAAGCAAGCAGGGCGCTTCTCCGCTCCTCTCCCGCAGCGGCAGAACGCAGAACAAAAAAAATGCAGAGAACGAGAGTGTGTTATCTCTGTCTGCGTCCTTGAGGGGGTTTGGGGGGGGGGGGGGGGTTGGGTTTTTTGGGGGGTTTTTTGGGGTTTTTTGGGGGGGTTTTTTTGTTGGTTTTTTTTGGTTTTGTCTTCTCTCTCTGCTCAGGCTCAGTTTAAAAGCATAGAAGGGCACATATACCAATTTCTGGGCACAGTGCAGCCATAGGGAACACAACACCAGTGTCACCCCAGGACACACGCACGGAGAGCAGGCGCAGTGCTCCCGGGTGGTCGCGCTGGGGGGGTTTGGTGAAGGCTCCATCCTCTTCCTCGCCGTGCAGTCTCTTGCCGCCTGTTTCAGCAGTTTCTTTGCTGGTTTTAGGAGGCTCTGTCCTTCATTTCGGCAAGCTTTGTTCCCTATCTCTTGCCACGTTACTCAGCTGGCTTCCACACGGCTTACAACGGATTTTATTCCAGCCCCCGGACACTCAAGCCTGCCCAAGGACAGTGATTTTAACCCTTCCACATTTGAGTGGGTTCTTTCTGCAAAAATTGCAGTCAAGTGAGGGGGTACCATATGATCAATTTTATTTGTGCCTTACTTTCAAGCCTGGGAATATCTGACTTCAGTGAAATTAATTTTTGAATGGACCTCAAAGTTTAAATAACTCAAAGCACCTTTCTTCAGAGCAAGGATATGATAGGTCTTTGGTGCAATCTGCCTTAAAAAAATGGAGGATGAACTGTAAAATACCTTTAGAAATATGCATTTGTTTGTGTGCTCCTATTCTGAATGGCCAGCTGGACAAATCCTGCTGTGGTTTGGTGTAGAAACCCAAGTCAGATTGCTTTTGTAGCTCTGAACTTGCAGAATGGTTTGGTTTTTTCTCCAGGAGCCTCGTGACAGTAAAGAAAAATGAGGCTTGTCTTTTTGATGTGGTGGGGCTCGTTCATTATTTATTTACTTTTATGTTTCTTGCCTCTTCAATCTTGCACTGTACTAATAGTGGCCACGGTATAATTTAAATAAATCCTTCACTGCAAGGTAGAAGTTATAATTTTGGCAGCCTCTTGCCCTGCCCTGTTCCTGTCATTGCTGTGCATGAGGTGCTGCTGCCAGGGCTCTCTGTTTCCCTGGTGTGGGGAACTCGATGGCACTGCTCACATGTCAGAAAGAGAGGGCTCATTCCAACCAAATGCATTGCCTGAGCTCTTCTAGTCCAAGTGCTTGAAGCTTGGTTTCTAACGCTGTTGGTTTTCTCAGCTTCTGTTAATATTTGTGATTTTATAACAAAATGTTCTCCGATGTGATTTCGCAGGATTCTGTAACCAGCTTCCTATTTTGCTCTTGGATTTCTTCATGGAGTGTCAGAACTGAACGCAGCATTTTGGGTGGGAACTCTTCAGTCTGAGATAGGATTCTCTCGGCAGCAGCTGCTTTTCCACACCTAAGCAGAGGCAGGGAGTGAGCTCAGGAGAAGAGCTTGGGAACCTGGTTAGATGCTGTTTTCCTCCAGGTAGCGACGCTGAATAATGTAAAATTGAAGATGTACAAAGTACACAAGTAGCCAGCAAGGAAGGGTATGGAATTGTCACAGTGACACTTAAACGCAGTTTATTTCTTTCCTCCAAAGAAGTTAAGGAATATTGCAGTTGCTGTTCTTAGGAGGAGTGGAATGTCTGTGTTCACCAGGCTGGAGCAGCTTTGTTCTGGAGTGAAAGCTGGGTGCTGGATGCTGAAGTAGTTTCATAGAAACACAGAACACTCTGAGCTGGAAAGGACCCATCAGGATCACTGAGTCCAACTCCTGGCCCTGCACAGAACACCACAACAACCCCACCATGGGCCTGAGAGCATTGTCCAAATGCTTCTTGTCCCAAGACAGGCTTGGGTCTGTGACCACTTCCCTGGGGAGCCTGTTCCAGTGCTCAGCTACCCTCTAGGTGAAAAACCTTTTCCTGATATCCAACCCAACCCCCCTCTGACTCAGCTCCAGCCGTTTCCTCGAGTCCTGTCCCCGGTCATGCGAGTGACAGATTGGTACTGGCCCCTGCACTGCCCCTCGGGAAGATGTTGATGACCTCAGTCTCCTCTTCTCCAGCTGGACAAACCAACTGCCCTCAGCCATTCTTCACAGAGCCCCTCCAGACCCTGCCCCATCCTCGTGACCTCCTTTGGGCACTCTGCCGTGGCTTCATGTTGTTTTTACGTTGTGGTGCCACCCAAGGTGAGGCCGCCCCAGTGCAGAGCAGAGCGGGACAATCCCCTGCCGGGCCCAGCTCACCATGCTGGGCCTGATGCCCCCAGCACACGGGTGTTCAACTTGCCACTGCCCAGGACCCACCAGGTCCCTCCCTGCAGCTGCTCTCCAGCCTCTCCTTCCCCAGTCCGTACACAAAGCCGGGGTGCCCCATCCCAGGGCCAGAATCTGACACTTCCCCTTGTTAAACCCCGCGCAGTTGGTGACTGCCCACCTCTGTTTACCAGCGAGGTCTCTCTGTAGAGCCTCTCTGCCCTTAAGGCCATCGACAGCTCCTCCCTGTTCAGTGTCATCAGCAAATTTACTCAGTATTCCTTCAAGTCCTGCGTTCAGGCCATTAACAGAGGTTGAAGAGCACAGGACCGGCAGCAGAGCCCTGCAGAACCCACCAGTGACCACTGCCAGCCTGGTGTCACCCCAGTGGCTCTCACCCTTCGTGCCTGACCCACAGGGCAGTTGCTCACCCACCACACAATGTGTTTATCCAGCTGGGGGCTGGACATGTTCTCCAGAAACATTCTGGGACACGCAGCATCCAAAGCTTTGCTGAAATCCAGAAAGCTTCCATCCACTGGCTTCCACCCTGTCCTAGAAGGAAATCAGATTTCATGAGCAGGACTTTCCTCTCGAAGCCGTGCTGGCTCTGACTGACACCGTTATTGTCCTCCAGGTGTTTTTCAATACTTCCCAGAATAAACTTTCCCCTGATTTTATCACGTATTGAAGTCAGACTGACAGGCCTGTAGTGTCTGGCGTCCTCCTTCTTGCCCTTCTTGGAAATTGGGACAACATTTGCCAGCTTCCAGTCAGCTGGGACCCCTCAAATCACAGATCTGAACTCTGTGTTTGCTCTAATTTCTCCAGGGGAAGCAGCCTGCTCACACCTGCATGTTTGAGCTTCTATTTATCCTAAACCTACTTTGAGGGCAGTAATGGTTAAAAGAATAATTAAAAATACATCCTGATTACAGGCGCTACCTTTAAGTCAACACAGCACTGGATATTTCCCAAATATTTTGGGGCAGAGCCTGAGGTCAGTGGCTGCACTAAGCAGCCTCTTGTTTCACTTGGATGGGGCTTGGAGCGAGCTGGGCTGGCGGAAGGTGCTGCCCGTGGCAGAGGGTGGGACAGGATGGTTTGGGAGGCCCTTTCCAACCCAAAGCATTCGGAGATTCCGCGATTCCAGGCTCTCCGTGGCTATGGCAGTGCAGGGGAATTCTGTGAGGACTGCAGAGGCTCGGCTGCTGCCTGAAGGGGCGGTCCCAGGCAGGGAGCAGAGCTCTCTGCTGCTCTGCCTAAGCACAGGTACTGATGTTTGTTCAGCAGCGTTTCACACACACCGAAGGGTTTGCAGCGATGACCAGGCTGAGCTGTAACCTTGGAATTAAACAAAACCATTGAGGATGAAACAATGTCCTCATTTTTAAGGTGGGACTCACGGGGCACAAGTGAACTGCCATGAAAGTCAGGTTTGGAAAAAAGGTCTTAATCGTGTGAGTTTGCAGTGGTTTGCAGAAAGGAAACTGTAGAAGCCTTGCTTAAATGAGGGCTCTTCTGTGGCATGGTTTGAAGCCCTCTGCTTTTCCTTTGAAGGAAACGTCTTTGTGGGCATGGTAAGTGATACATTTAATGAAATTATTTAATTGCGCATAATTAGCAATAAATCTTTGCATGGCAATTGATTGCATTTCCTTTGGATAATTCAGAAAGTCAGTAGATGTCAGTTTGTTGCTACTCCCCACCCAATTCCCCTCTCATGCATTGGCCCATCCACGTCAGATGAGGTTCTGCAGGGATCAGAGTTCCCTGGGGCCAGCCACGCTCCTTCCACGCTCATTTCACTTTACAGCGCGTGGTGCAGCTCCTGTCCACACACCGAGACGTTTCTAACACCAGAGCCAGCTTGTCAGGGCTCCTTAACCCGTCTGTATTCAGTACAAAACCCCAACCTCAGGTGAAGTTGAGGAATGTGTCGTTCCAGAAGGTATTGTCTTAAGAGGAAATGCTGTAATTTTTGTTCTTTGCAAAGCAAAGACAAGAAGCCCATCATATTGTGCTGTTTAAATTAAATTGTCTGATTACATTGCATGGATTTTGGTGGCTGGGAAATGGTTTACTGACATTTTGTGAGCATTTTCTTTATTGTGCATTTCAGATCTCTGTTTGAGGAGCTATCTCACGTGTTTTCCTGCAGAAAGCTCCTGTGTGGATTCTCCACGAGCAGCTGCTTCCTGAAGGGCTTCTCCCTCTGCTCTCGTGTGGGTGGTCCTCGGGCTGGGTAAGTGCTGCTGGAGGATCCCAGCCCGATCCGTTCAGGGTCAGGTTCCCAGGACATCACCGGCTCCTTCCCAGGGCTGGGGCGCTGAGTGGTCTCTCCCTGGGGGTCCCTTGAGGGCAGCTTCCAGAGGGGGAAGCGGGAGAACGCGAGGGAACGGGCTCGGTGAGGCTGATCCCGCACCCTCCGGAGCAGTTCCCGTGCCCCTGCTGATCCCAGCACAGGCGCTCGCTGCCCAGTGAGCACGAGAAGCAAAACACTCAGCCCATGTAAAAGTTTTCAATGACGATATCACTGATAGCACTGTCACCAAAAATAAAACAAATAAAACTCCTCCGCAGCGATGCAGCACTAAGAAGCAGGCATTCTTTGTTTGGCTGGATGGATGGGGCAGAACTCCACCAGGCGCACGCACTGCTGACAGAAAATGCTCTTGTTTATACACTCGATTTTACATACGCGCTCCTCGGTTTTCCTGGAATAAACATATGTTGCTTTTTCTCCTTTTGCTTTACATCTCGAGTTCTTTTCACTCAGAGTTTGAACTGAGATGCAGGAGATCGAGGATTCTTGTTCGGACTTAGTTGTTTATTATGTCTTATCAGTGACACAGCTGCTCAGAGTGTGCCTCTTTGTTGGAAGGGTGGGAAACGGCCGCGAGTTTTAATTTTCCAAGCTTTTTAAAGTCTAAACTAACCAATTATGAGGTATGTTTTTACTTACACCCAATTACTAACTTTCCAAGTTCTGCAGTGTGGAACTTTTGACCCAATGACAGAACATTCAGATTTGAGAAGAAGGAGAAGAAAGAAGACATAAATCCATACCCAAAATCCTCCATATTGTAACCTATTATAACCTATATGTTCTCAACGTAATTTTCTACATTTCTACATATTTCACCCAGTGACACAACTTTTAATTACACAGCAACCACCTCAGTGTTATCACACAATTTAGGAAGCTTTTCCCAGGGTTTTGGGTCGAGTGCAGTGTGCTTCTGAGGATCACTGCCTCTCAGCACTGAAAGGCTGAAACTCTCAGAACCCAGAGTTCCAACAAACACATCTGGTAATCATTTCCCCGGGATCATTAACGTACTTCCTCTTCCCTTTATGCATGCGTGCCTCTGTCCTGGGGGTCTCTCTGGTGGTCCCTGGTGGTTGGACACACCAAAGTCACACCTGACTGCCTTATGAACTGCTGAAAGTTGGCACAACAACTGGTTCCTTTCCAGCTCTTCCTACAGAATAAGCATCCTGTGGTTCTGTAGGCTAATGGGTTTTAAAAATAAGCATTGCATTAACCCACCAGGCACCAATGATTCTTCATCTGGCAGCCACAGGGTGACCTCCTGAGTGTGACTGGGATCACCAGGGTGAACTCCAGGGGTTCTGATAAGAGCTTTCTTCTCAGCCTGAACTTGCTGCTGCTCCGACCCCAGAATGACACCGGCAGCGATGTTTAACGGAGCAGGAGGTGCTGCTTAGGGGAGGCTGAGCGTCGCCTTTTCCCTGGCACAAATCCTGGGCGTTGAAACTTGAACCTTGCAGCAGGTGCTGGGACTCTGCTCTCTATGACAGGGTGGGCTGCTATGGAAAAAGAGATTTCGTTGTGTATCCCGGGACAACACAGGCCCGTGGCGAGTGGCCGAGGCTGTGGCCACCATGACCCAGCTCAGCACTGGGCTGTCCAGAATGGGAGCCTGGCTGAGCTGAGGTCACCTGCCATGAGCACAGGTGCTCTGGGTGCTGTCCTGAAGCGTGGAGAGCTGCTGACAACAGTGAGGGAATGGCTGGGGACACGTCTGGGAGCTTGTGTTGAGCCTCCCCTGCAGGGATCACCTGTGCTCTGCAGGCAGAGGGTTTGCTCCTCACTGAGGGCTCTATGGAGGCACGGGAAAGAGCTGTCCATCTGAGTCCTAAAGTGTTAAACACCCATCAGGCAGCCGAGCTGTCCATCTGAGTCCTAAAGTGTTAAACACCCATCAGGCTGCCGCTCCTGCTCCTGAGGAAATGTGGCTCCTCAGGGATCTCAGGCTGCAGTCCCAGGGCTGCTCTTGGGACAGTGTAAGTCACCACTTGAGTACCTCTTGCACAGCCTTGGCTGGGCACTTTGTCCCTTCCTTGGGCCATTTCTGGGGATTTAGGGGACTCTGCTGACCTGCTTCAGGGCTAAACCAGTTGAAAGTTAAAGCTGGGAACTTGCTGTTAGTTTTGAGCCCCATGAACTGGACTGCAGGCACCTCAGTACATCGGGGAGGGACTGGCAGTGCTGAATTAGAGCAGCCTGAACTGTGCTGGGAACGGGGCTGCAGGCAGAGAGCAGGAGCTGGTCTGGTGTTAGCGGAGCGGGGTGACCGCTGTGGAGATGACGCTTTCTACATCCTCAGATGTCTAAAAGAGCGTCTAAACATCCAGATACCAACTGCTTTTTAGACAAAGTACGGAACACACAGGCTGGAAATACCAGCTGTCTCCAGCACTCCTGAACCTTCGCCACGTTGAAATTTCTCATTTAAAGCTGCAGCCGTTGAAAACAGAAAGATTTTCTGACAGTGAGTGATACTGGATGGTGTAGGAGACTGGGGAAGTGATTACACGGGTCAAAACGACCGAAGGGCGTGCCCGGGGGAGGCAGGGCCAGCTCTGCGAAGGTGGGAGGGTCACTGCTCCACAGCCGCCCGCTGGAGCCTCTGCTCCAGCCCCAAAGTGGCTGCGCAGCTTCTGGCACAGACTCAGAAGTCCTCCCTGTGGGGAGGGACCCGAGCAGGTAAAAGGTGGCTTCTTTTTCCTATTCGAAAGAAGCGGAGTTAATTTGTGGAGTTAACTTGTGGCACACCTGGGTGGGAGAAAGGCGGGTTATTGATAGCCGTGGGAATGACTCATTCCCTGGAGAAATCTTTCCTGGAAACAGAGGAGAACGAGGGAAAACCCAGCCAATAACCACTGGTCAAGAAAATTCGGGGAGGGGCCAGGTGGCGTTTGAACTTGGGGGGATCCCACAGGGTTGGGGGGTTTTGGTGTCCCCTGACCTCCCACCGCCACCTCAGCGGTCTGAGGGTCTGGGGGTGTCCTTGTCCCCCATCTCTGATCTCCCTGCTGTCCCCCGACCCCCCCGTGCCCTGACCGCGCTGTCCCCGTGTCCCCTGACCCCCCCCGTGTCCCCTGACCCCCCCGTGCCCTGACCGCGCTGTCCCCGTGTCCCCGCAGCCGCCACGATGGTGGAGCTGGGCCGGGACGCGCGGGACCCCGACGCCCTGGCCGAGGCGCTGGACTCGCAGCTCGGGGACTTCGCCTTCCCCGACGAGTTCGTCTTCGACGTCTGGGGGGCCATCGGGGATGCCAAGGTGGGGCGTTGTTAGAGCCCCCCGGGATTGGGGACCCCCCCAGGAGCGGGGACCCCCTGGCGCTGGGGGACCCCTTGCAACGATCCCCCTGGGCGGGGCCCCCCATGATTGGGGAACCCCCCAAAAGCTGGACACCCCCCTCCCCCCCCCAAAATCTGCTGGAGGTGGGGGGACCCCCAAAGTGCCCTCAGCCCCCCCTGGGGAGCCCCCCCATTATTCCCCCTTCCCTCAGGACCCCCCGGTGGACCTGGGTTCCCTCCCCAGCTCTGGGCCCCCCCCCCCAAATCACCTGCCCCCCATGGCCCTGGGTGCCCCCCAATTCCAGCCCCACCCAAATCAGGTGCCCCCCTCAGCCTGGGACCCCCACCACACCCTGCCCCCCAAGGGACCTGGGTGCCCCCCAAACTCCACACCTCCCAGTCAGTTGTTCTCCCCGTGGGACCCCCACTACATCTGGGGCCCCCAGAGGGTTTGGGTGCCCCCCCAGGGGACCTGGGCCCCCCAAGGGGTGGGTGCCCCTCCCTGTTTTTAGGACCCCCTCTCAACCAGGGACCACCCCCAAAATGGGCACTCCCGGACCCCCCCCAGCCCCCCACTATGGGGGTGTCCTGGTGCCCCCCATGACACTAATGCCCCCCCAGGGAGAGGGACGGGGTGTCCCCCCAGGGGCTTTTCTGGGGGAGTGGGGTAACCTGGGCCCCCCAAAACCTGGCACAGAACCCCCTCCCCCCCCATCGTGCCCCCGGTGCCGATCTGAGCCTGTCACACACTGTCCCCCGTCACACACTGTCCCCCGTGTCCCCCCCGCACTGACCACCTTGGGGGGGACCCGGCCCTGGCCCTGTGCCCGGGGGGGTCCTGGGGGTGCCCCTCCCCCCCTCCCCTGCCTGGATATTTTTGTATTTTCATGGAAAATGATTTTAACATAAAATAGAGAAATTGGGAGCGGCTGCGGCTGCTGGGGGGG
>NW_024580945.1:47910-48292 GCF_017639235.1 Corvus kubaryi
CCCTTACATAGCCTTTACACACCCCTTACACACCCTTACACATGCCCTTACACACGCCCTTACACATCCCTTACACACCCCTTACATAGCCTTTACACACCCCTTACACACTCCTTACACCCTCCTTAGACACCCCTTACACCCCCATTACATATGCCTTACACAGTCTCTACACATCACTTACACACCCCTTACACACCACTTACACAGCCTTTACACACCCCTTACACAGCCCTTACACACCCTTTACCCGGCCCTTGCACTCCTGTCCCGAGGCGGCGCTGGGGAGTCCCGGCCGTGGCACCGGAGGAGCCGCGTTCCCCCGGCAGCTCCGGCCCTGCCCGGCTCCGCGGGTCCCGGTGCCCCCCGGCGCACGGGCGAG
>NW_024580945.1:48302-53720 GCF_017639235.1 Corvus kubaryi
GAGGCGAACGCGGACACGGTCCCGAAGCTCTCCCAGTTTTATCCGGGGAAAAGGCAGGAGCAGGGAACGGGGATGTCATGGTTCAGCATAGTTTGGTTTTTAGTAAAGAAGGCTCCGTCAGCCACGGGAGTGACTCTCTTGCAAAGAGGTGCTTACAGCTTCCTCTGTGACCCGACAGAACAAATCAGCTGGCTAGGTTGAATATTGGCAACTTTTTAAGCCACTTAAGAACCTTGACACGCCTCTGGGATCCACATTTAAGAACGAACAGAGCCCAGGAGAGCTCTCTTGTCTTCTGGCTTTTGCACAGGTAACGGGGGGGCCCTGCAGGTGGCCCAGCGGGGCCAGGCCGAGTCGGCCGTGGCGTGGCCCTGTTCCATCTGTGGCCCCTCCCCATAGCCCTGCTACCTGCAGGCAGCACAGCCCGGCTCCCCCCCGCCTCCACTGCGGCCAAAGATTCATCTGAGGCTGCCCTGCCTGGCAAAGATCATGTCACCAACAGCGATGAGCAAATTCCAGCTGTGGGGCTGGGCGAGATTAACCCTTTTTTAGTGCTGTAAGATTCTCCAGAACAGATGAAACCTGCAGACATCAATCCTCTCCCGAGTCAGAGGAGGAGGGAAGGTGAAGGCACGTGAAGAAAACACCATAGAGACACCAAAGTCAGTAAAGAAGGAAGAGCTGAAACCCCGAGAGAGGAGAAAGAGGAGGTGCTTAAAGCTGAAATTCTGTTGTTAAGCTATGGTGGTGACAGACTATGATGTATCAGAGTACCCATTGTAATTTCATGAAAGCATGGGGGGTGGAGCGTTCAAACTGTACTTGTGAGCAAAAGCACCTGTGCTGGAATAAGCAGATGCTGAAGCAGCTGTAATTTGATGAGAAGTTTGAACAGGGAGAGATGGAAGTGATGAGGACTCTTGCTCCAATCGGAAGGAGAAGACCTCAGTTCCTAGAGATGCTCCCAGAGACAGTCTTAGAGATGAAGATGATGAGGACCTGTCATAGGTTAGCAAGCATAGTCCCGGAAGGGACGTCCTTGCTAGGGGGTGCTTACAGTTTCCTCTGGGAACTGATAGAACCTATCAGCTGGCCAGTTTGAATATGGACAATTCTCTAAGCCACTTAAAGTTGTGATCACCTCTGTGATCCACATTGAAGAATAGGCAAACTCCCCCTCCAGGCTCTCTCGTTTCCGGTGCTGGGACAGGTGGCTGCAGGCCCCGTGTGGGGGCCAGCGGGCCCAGCCAGGCCCTGCTTGGGCCAGGCCGGGCCGGGCCACGGCCGTCCTGGAGCCATGGACCTGTTCCAGCCGTGGAACCCCCCCCACTGCCTTGCCGTGGGCAGCCGGAGCGGCTCGGCTCTCCCCCCTCTCCACTGCGATAAGAAAAATTCAACATTCCAGCTGCAAAGCTGCAAGGCCGAGGTGAGAGTAACCCTTTTATTGCTGTGAAGAGCTGAAAACCTGAGGGAAGAGAGAGAGGAGATGCTTAAAGCTGAAATTCTGTTGTGAAGCTATGATATATCAGAGTATCCTGTTGTAATTTCATGAAGATATGGGGGGTGGAGTGTTCAACTCGTGAGCAAAAGCACCTGCGCTGAGATAGGCAGATGCTGACACAGCTGTAATTTCATGAGAAGTTTGGACAGGGAGAGGTGGACCAGATGAGGACTTTTGCTCCAAACGGGATTGGAGAAAACCTCAGTTCCTAGAGATGCTCCCAGAGATAGTCCTAACGATGAAGATGATGAAGACCCTTTGCTCCCAGGGAAGGAGAAGGGCCTCTGTTTTTGTTTCTGAACGACTCAACCTTAAAATTGTACCCCAAAAATCTTCAAGAGTGGACCCTCGAAACAGTTGTGGGAAAAGCTGCAAGTCGGGGGAAAGGACTCACACGCAGGCAGAGACTCCTCTTCCTAAATGGACTGAACAATATTTGGAAGTGGGCGGCTGTCTCGTTGTGATAATGTTTTCATAGCATGAGCAAGAAGAGACTTCTCTTTCTAAATGGACTGAACAAGGTTATTATGGAAGTGGTAAACAGACTGAACATCTTAAGGGTTGTCTTTTCACATTGTCAGTGGGAGAAGGGAGGAAGGTGGGGGGAGGAGGAGAGTTCTGAAGGTGGTATAATTTTTTTTCTTCTTTTAGGTCTGTTAATAAACTTCTTCATATTCTTTCAAGTTTGGTGCCTGTTTTGCATTTCTCCTAATTCTTATCTCACAGCAGATAAACAGTAATGAGTATTTTGGACCAAACCACTACAGGACCCTTTGCTCCCAGGGACAGGGGGAGGGCCTCTGTTCTTAGAGATGAAATGCTCCCAGAGATGGGTGAAGAGAACTTTTGTTTCTGAACAGTTCAACCTTAAAAAATGGTACCCCAGTAGCTCAAGAGTGGACCCTCAAAAGCAGTTGTGGGAAAAGCTGCAAGTCGGGGGAAGGGTCTCTCACATGCAAGCAGAGAACCAACATGGGCGGCTGTCTTGCTGTGATACTGAAGCCATGAGAGAATTTCTTGTGGAGATGTCTCCACAGCATGAGCAAGAGAGACTCCTCTTCCTAAGTGAACTGAACAAGGTTATTATGGAAGTGGTAAACAGACTGAACATCTCAAGGGTTGTCTTTTTACAGTGGGAGAAGGGGGAAAGGCAGGGGGAGGAGAAGTGTTCTGAAGGTGTGGTATGATTTTTTTTCTTTCTTTTGGGTTTGTTAATAAACTTCTTTATATTCTTTCAAGTTTTGTGCCTGCTTTGCTTTCTCCTAATTCTTATCTCACAGAAGCAAAATAAGTAAGTAATGGATATTTTGAAGCGAACCACTACACTCGGTGTTTCTGCCCGGTTACGAACTGAACCCGCTACAGGGGACCACTGGGGAACTCTGCGGGAGTGACGAGGGGTAGAGGCCAAGAGCAACCGGGGAACCCAAACTGGGACAGGTTGTTGCAGAATGATTAGAGGATCAGGGACATGGATTATTGATAAAGGGAACAAATTAATAACAGAACTGTACAAGCAAGAGCCTGCAAGCAAAGGCCTGCATGAGAAAAAACCTCCATGAGAAAGTGCCTGTGTGAGAAACAGGCCTGAGAAACAAAAAGGGAGTTTTAAGGAGGTACAGTGCAGTGCTGATAAGGTATACTGACCATGAGAAGGGAGGAAGATTTTTGATCTCTCAAAACAAAACATAAAGCTTGCCAAATGTAGTCTTTTATCTAACCCAATTATGTAGAAGTAAGAATGCACCTTTGTAAGTTTAAACTAATTAAAGAACTGATAAGCTTGTATTCAATACTATATAAGTTTCTCTGTATTGCTAATAAACGAAGCTTGCATTACCAATCACATTGATTGTCTGCTTGGCTTCCCCCACCCGAAGTCGGCAACAGGTTAAGAGAACAGAACGAGCATCCCGGGAGAAGCCCCCTTGGCCACCCCAGCACAAAGTGGCTCCTGTGGCACCAGGGACTCGTCTGACTGAGAACTCTCTGTCCCTTGGAATGTCTGTTCACCGGCCACCACAGCCCCGCTCCCGGGAAGCTCCGCTTGGGGGGAGCCTCGTCCCCCCCATGCCTGGATTTGTGTCACCGGGAGGAGCCGAGCCCCCGATTGTGTCACCTGGGAATGTCACGTGTGCCCCGCTTGTGTCACCTGTGAGAAAGGGATGATCCATGCTTGACTCATGTAAGCACAGTTAACTGTTAAGAGACAGCAAATGTTACTCACAAAGCCTGAGCAGCAGGATTCGCCTGCAAGCAGGATTCTTGCCTTGTCCAGGTAAGAGGAACAGGAATTTGAAAACCAGCACAGAGACCGCTGAGTCACCCACGAAGGACTGCGCACGCTGCAGAGAGAAAGGTGAAAAGTGCACTGTGAGGAAGAGTACTGATCTTCATCAGAAAGACCCCCGAGGAAGAAGAGGAGCCTTCCTCAGTGCGACCACCACGGTACACAGCGCATGCGTGGCACCTATGCTAATGATATTAATGACTTCCGAGAAGTAATTTGTGTAACCACTCCCATCCCAAGGAATGTGATGAATATTCATAAATTTTACACGTCATGCTGGACTGTGTGGAGTGCTCTGCGTGTGTCAGGAGGAGCGATGCCCCACGCACCCGGCGCCGAATAAAGCAAACACCCGCTTCTCTGACTCTGTCTCTGAAGCGTCTCTTGGCTCGGTTTTGGGAGATTCACC
The DNA here is from genome assembly GCF_017639235.1 of Corvus kubaryi. Classification (NCBI taxonomy): domain Eukaryota; kingdom Metazoa; phylum Chordata; class Aves; order Passeriformes; family Corvidae; genus Corvus; species Corvus kubaryi. The sequence goes on from NW_024580945.1 coordinate 52,503, forward strand.
CGGAGCAGCCGTGTCCCCCCGGGCTGTGTCAGGACCTGCTGAAGGTCGGGCACCAAAAGCAGCACCAGGTCAAACCAGTTTGAAGGTGCTCAGGAATTCCCGCAGCTCCAGGACATCCAGCTGCATCCCGCAATTCCCAGCATGGCGGCGGATGCCCCGCAGCGCCTGGCGGTGGTCCTGCCCCGCCGCAAACCCCCCAGCCCATCATTCCGATCTGAGAAATAAAGACTCGCAAAGTCCCTTTGGAAATGCCCGCGGAAAAGCTGCGCTGTCCGGAGCTTCGGGGCTGCCGGGAGCGCGGCTTCTTGGCCGCTGCTTGCGGATGGGTTTGTCCGCGGCTCCCGAGCTTTGCAGGGAATGTTTCCCCAGGGAATGGGGCATTCCCGTGGCTACTAAAACCCGCCTTTCCCCCACCGCTCCCCGCCTCCCGCTCGGCCCCGGCCGGGCCCATCCCGCCCGGATCGGCTTCTCCTGCACGCGTGAAGTCCCCACGTTCAGATTTATTCCTGCCAGGGCTCTGTTTCCCGGAATGCGAGGGGGAGCGGGCCGGCCGGGGCTGCCATAAAGGCTGAGCCCAACGCCCGGTGGTGGCAGAGCTGCCACAGCAGGGACAGGGATGGGGAGCAACAACAGCACCCCCGGGGGCTCCACTTGCCCCCCTTGCCCCCCTTGCCCCTCACCTGGGAACTTGAGCGTGCACCGGACGGCTCCTGGTTACGCCAGCCTTGCACGAGGAGCCGGGCAAGGGGCAGGGACCCCGGGAAGGGACCCCGACCCTGGGGAGTGACAGGAACCTGGGCGTTTTGGGACCCCGTGGGGCCGGGCTGGAGCGTGTGGGGAAGGGTCTGGGTTGGGTCTAGCCCCCCCTCACCCTCCCACTGTCACTGTCACTGTCGGGTGACAGGCGATGATGGGCAGCTCTGAGCGCTTGGGCTGAGCAGTTCCTGGGGAAAAGGGAACTCCAGCAGTGGGAGATGGCGGCCACCAACTCATCCACCCGCGAGTCATCGCCCCCTGCTCAGGACACACCCCAGCAGTGGCTCCCAGGGAGGGAAGAGCTGCACCCCGGGATAATTCGCATGGGAAGGGGGAGGTAGAACCAGCAAATCGGGATATTAATTCATCAGAAGTTCTGCCAGCTGTAACCGATGAGCGCTGACGCCTTTGCTCGTTAAAATGTCACAATCGTGCAAAGCTTTGCTGAAGGGGGAGCGGGGA
>NW_024580946.1:0-2575 GCF_017639235.1 Corvus kubaryi
ACACGTGGGCTGGGGGGATCCCGAGGGAACGGGGGGGACACTCGCGGCCGGGAGGGGACACGGGGGTGGCAGGGATGGGGGGACACGTGGGCCGGGGGGATCCCGGGGGAACGGGGGGGACAATCGCGGCCGGGAGGGGACAGGGGGGGTGGCAGGGACCCCCAGAGGGATGCGGGGACACGTGGGCCGGGGGGATCCCGAGGGAACGGGGGGACACTCGCGGCCGGGCGGGGCCATGGAGGTCGCGCGGCCGCCCCGGGCACGGGGACACGGCCGGGGGGGGACACACGTGGCGCCCCCCCCCCCCCCCAATCCCGCGCTCCGCTTCCGGCCCGCGCCCAATCACAGCGCGTCTTCTCCGTGACGCCACTAACGGGCGTGGCAACCAGCGGGAGGGGGCGGGGCCATGCGCGGTTGCCACGGCGACGGCGCCCGCTACGACCGCGCCCCCCCTTGGGGAGGGTCTAATACAAACCAATACGGCCCTTCCACAACCTGGGGCTCCCCCGGGTCCGTCCGGGCCCCGGGCCCTTCCCGGGGGTCACCGAGCGCCACCGGAGCCCCCGCAGCCTCTCGGGACCCTCGGGCCCCACCCCGGTCCCCCGCGGCCGCCCCCGGAGCCGGACACCGTCGCGCCCCCGCCCTGTGACGTCATCACGCCGCGCCCTCCGCTCCAAGATGGCGGCGGCCGGGCGGGGCTGAGCCGGGCCCAGGCAGGTACCGGGAGCGGAGCGGGGAGCGGCACCGGGGCCAGACGGGAGGAACCGGGGGCAGAGGGAGGCACTACCGGGAGGGCAGAAGCGGGGCCGGGGACGGCTGAACCTGGGTGGGCACAGGGACCGCGGCTGGAGGGGCTGGACCGGCGCGGGGAGCAGGGACCGGGGCCGGTAGTACCGGGAGGGGGCAGTACCGCGGCCGGGAGGATCCGGGGGGAGCGGGACCGGGACGGGCGGAACGGTACCGGGGTCAGGCAGCTAGCGGGACCGGAATGGGCTGAGCCAGAACCGGGGATGGGGCCGGGCGGGGACTGAACCGGGCCGCTCCCGGTACCGGAGAGGGGCTGAACCAGGGCTGGGCGGGACCCGAGCCGGGATCGGAGCCGGGCATTTCCCGGTACGGGCGATGAGCTGAGCGAGTCCCGCGGCTTTCCCGGTACCGGCGAGGCACCGATCCATCTCCACGCAGCGCCGGGGCTGCTCCCAACTCCGGTCCCCGCTCCCTCCCGCAGCCCCCGCGATGCTGCCCGGTGCCCCCGCGATGCTGCCCGGCTGTCCCCTGCCCCGGGCCGGTTGGGCGGCTCGCCGGTGAAGCGGGCGGCTCCCCGGTGAAGCGGGCGGCCCCGCGATGCTGCGGCGGCTGCTGGAGCGGCCGTGCTCGCTGGCGCTGCTGGTCGGTTGCCAGTTCGCCTTCGTGGCGTATTTCTCGCTGGGCGGGTTCCGCAACCTCACGGCGCTGTTCGGCCGCTCCGCCGGGCCCGTGTTCGATTATTCCCGGACCCACGACGTGTACGCCAACCTCAGCCGCCTCGGGCCCCCCCGCGCCGCGCCCCCGGACCCCGCCCGCCCGCTGCCCTTCTGCCCCGAGCGCTCGCCTTTCCTCGGTGAGGCACCGCCCGGGGAAACGGCGGCGAAACCGGGGGTGGGTGGGGGGCGTGGGGGGAGCGGGAGGGGAGGGAGAGAACGGAGACCCCCAAAGGGAGGGGGTGGAGGGGGGGAGAGTGGAGCCCCCCGGGGAGAAGAACCGGAGCTCCCCAAGGGGGAGAATGGAGCCCTTTGAGGGGAGGAACCGCAGCGATTGCCCCGTACACCCGGGAAGAACCGAGCCCTTCCCCGGTACCGAACCGCTGAGCTCCGGAGGGGAGGGACCAAGGAGCGGCTCCTCCCCGTGGGGGGGGGGGGGGGGGGAAGAACCGGCCCGGTAAAGAACCGGTGTCACCCCCAGCGCCCCCGGGAAAGAACCGGCTCCTCCCGGGGCAAGAACCCAACCCCACCTCGGGACAGGAATCGCTTTCCCCGGTCCCCGGGAGGAAGAACCGGTTGAACCGGTTCTGCTCCGCCTTGGGGAGGAGCCGCCTCCACCGACAGAACCGCGGGGAAAGAACCGGCCCCACAGCGGGCGTCTGTGGAGGGGCTGCCCCGGTTTGGGAGCGGGGGGGACACAAACCCCCCCAGGATCCCCCAGTTTGGGATGAGGGACGCGTCCTTGGGACCCCTGGTTTGGGACAGGGGGGGACAAACCCCAGCACACCCCCAGTTTGGGATGGGGGGTGGAAAAACCCAGCCCAGTTTGGGATTTGGGGGGGCTCAAACCCCTGGACCCCCCCTCCCCAGGATTCCCAGATTTGGGATGGGTGGGGAAACACAGCCAGCCCAGTTGGGGATTTGGGATGGAATGCCCACCCCTGATCCAGGAGGGGGTGGGGACACCCCTGGGACCCCCCAGTTCGGGATGGGGGGAACAAACCCCCGGGGTTCTCTCGCTTTGGGATGGGGAGAGAAAGACCCCTGGACCCTCTGTGGGTTTGGGATGGGGGGGGGGGGGGGGGGCACACCCAGCCCAGTTTGGGACGCGCTGG
>NW_024580946.1:2675-3293 GCF_017639235.1 Corvus kubaryi
CCCATCCCACCCCATCCCATCCCGCAGTGGGGCCGCTGACGGTGTCGTTCGCCCGGGTGCCGACGCTGGAGCAGATCCGGGCCAAGAACCCGGGGGTGCAGGAGGGGGGGCGGTACCGACCCCCCTTGTGCGAGTCCCGATCCCGAACCGCCGTCATCGTCCCCCACCGGAACCGGGAGAGCCACCTGGGCCACCTGCTCTACTACCTGCACCCCTTCCTGCAGCGCCAGCAGCTGCACTACGGCATCTACGTGGTGCACCAGGTGGGCACGGGGCTCTTTGGGGGGTTTTGGGGGGGTTTTTGGGGGTCCCCAGCACAGCCAGTCCCTTCTCCCATCCCCCCATACTGGGAATTGTGTGCTCAGCCAGGCAAAGCTGCTGAATGTGGGGTGAAGAGGGGCTCGGGGAGGGTCAGGGGGGTTTAAGGGCAGGTTGGGGGATCCCCAGGAAGGGTTTGATGTGGTTTGGGGGGGGTCCCCAGTGCCTCCAGCCCCTTTCCCACCTTCCCAGGCCAGGAATTCCACCTTTAGCTGGGCCGAGCTGCTGAACGTGGGGGTTCAGGGAGTTCAGTAGGGGATCCCCAGGAGGGTTTTGGGGTGTCCCCATGAGGATTTAGGG
>NW_024580946.1:3303-13356 GCF_017639235.1 Corvus kubaryi
AGGGGATCCCCAGGAGGGTTTTGGGGTGTCCCCATGAGGATTTAGGGTGTCCCCAGGAAGGTTTTTGAGTCTCCCCAGTGTTCCCAGATCCTTTTCCCTATCCCAGGCCAGGAGCTCCACATTTAACCGGGCCAAGCTGCTGAACGTGGGGGTTCAGAGGGGTGTTCCCAGGAGGGTTTGGGGCCTCCCCAGTGTTCCCAGCCCCATTTCCCCACCCCAGGCCGGGAATTCCACGTTTAACCGGGCCAAGCTGCTGAACGTGGGGGTGAAGGAGGCGCTCAAGGACGAGGACTGGGATTGCCTCTTCCTGCACGACGTGGATCTGATCCCCGAGAACGACCACAACCTCTACACCTGCGACCCCTGGAACCCCAAACACGTCTCGGTGGCCATGAACAAATTCGGTTACAGGTGGGGGACGCGCCCTGGGGCCGCTCTGGGGCCGCTGGGGGACCCGGGGCTCATTGTCCCCTGTCCCCAGCCTGCCGTACCCGCAGTATTTCGGGGGGGTCTCGGCGCTCACCCCCGACCAGTACATGAAGATCAACGGGTTCCCCAACGAGTACTGGGGCTGGGGGGGCGAGGACGATGACATCGCCACCAGGTAGGGCTTGGGGACATCCAGGGGATGGGGAGGGGACGGTGGCACCCTGCTGGGGGTGTGGCACTCGGGGTGATGGCATCGCATGGGGGATGCGGCCACCGAGCTGGGGGACAAATCAGGGGGCTCTTGTCACATGGGGAGGGACATGGAGGGTGTCCCACTGCCCTGGGGGGGGCATGGAGGGTGTCCTATCACCCTGGGGGGGACATGAGGGGTGTCCTATCACACTGAGGGACAAGTCAGGGGTGTCCCATCACCTCGGGGAGGACATGGGGGGGGTGTCCTGTTGCCCTGGGGGACAATTAGGGGGTGTCCCCATTCCGTGTCCCCCTGGGGTGACTCTGTGCCCCACGGATCTCGCTGTCCCCGTGTCCGTGTCCTGTGGGATGGTGTCACTCCATGGGGGCTGTCCCCGTCGCCCTGGGGGGGACCTGGGGGTGTCCCGTCGCCCTGGGGGGGGCACGGAGGGTGTGACATCGCCCTGGGTGGGACATGGGGGTGTCCCATCGCCCTGGGGGTCTCCCCATCCCCGTCCCCCTGGGGTGACACCGTGATCTGTACATCTTGCTGTCACCACGTTTCGTGTCCCCTGGGATGATGTCACCGCTCGGGGCCACACCGGGGGTGTCCCTGTCCCCTGTCCCCCCCACGGTGACCCCGCTGCCCCCCCAGGGTGCGCCTGGCCGGGATGAAGATCTCGCGCCCGCCCGTGTCCATCGGCCACTACAAAATGGTGAAGCACAAGAGCGACAAAGGCAACGAGGAGAACCCGCACAGGTCCGGGGGGGCTGCGGGGGGTGGCTTGGGGACACCGGGACAGCGGTGACATCCCCCCCCCCTCCCCCCGCGTGTCCCCAGGTTCGACCTGCTGGTGCGGACGCAGCGCATGTGGACGCAGGACGGGATGAACTCGCTGACCTACGAGCTGCTGGCCAAGGAGCTGCGGCCGCTCTACACCAACCTCACCGTGGACATCGGCACCGACCCCCGGGGGGGTCCCCGCGGCCCCCGCGTCCCCCCCGGGCCCCCCGGCAGCTCCAGCCGCTTCCGGGAGGAGATGCTGCGCAAGCCGCCCCGCGGGGACCTGGCACTGGCGCTGTCGCCTCCCCGCTCGCCCACGGCCGCTGGCAACGGCACCGCAGCCCCGCCCCGAGCCCCGGGGACAGCGCGGGTGGCACAGGAGGGGACGGTGCCAGCGCGGGGGGGCAACCAGAGCGTGGCACGGGGACCCCCGTGACCCCCAAACCACCCCCCTGCTGTGGACTCTGGGCTGGGGGCAGCGGCGAGCCCGGGGGGCTGCTGGCCGGAGGGGACGGGGGACACGGCCGGGAAGGGACACGGGGTGAGCCGGGGGCTCGCCCGGCCCCTCCTGGGGTTTTGGGGGTCCCCAGATCGGGCGCGCGGGTATTTATTCTATTTATGAGCCGCTCCCTGGACCTTTCTAAGGGGTTTTTTCAATAAAAAAAATTTACTTTGTCCTACGGTGGTGGCCGAGGGGACCCCGGGGGAGTCGGGGCTCAGGGGGGGGACCCCAAAAGCTGCCCCACGGCCGCCTTGGCGCTGGCGATGCAGTCGTTGACTGAGACCCCGGCGTAGGAGGCACCGATGAGGCTCAGGGGCAGCTCCTGCTCCTTCAGGAACTGCTGGATCCGCTCTGGGGGGACGGCGACAGCAGCTGGGGACACCCCTGGGGACAGAAGACCCCCCTCGGGGGGGACAGGAGGGCCAGGGGACACCCCCACCCGCGCCCCTCTTACCTAGGCGCTCCCAGTGTCCCAGCATGTACTGGGGGATGCAGTCCTGGGGAAGGGGTGGGGGGACACAAGTGAGCCCCGTGGGACCCCCCCGCGCCCCCACAGCCCGCCCCCAAAGTGTCACCCACCTGCTGCACCCTGACGATGGCGCGGGCGGGGGTCCCGGCCAGCCCCAGGTGGTCGCGCACGGCCGCCCGGGCCCGGCGCAGCAGCAGCTCCGGAGCCGCGGCCGCCGGGTCCCCGAAGCTCTGCCGGAACCAGGCGCCTCCCAGCATCACCTGGGGGACACCGTCAGCACCCCAAAATCACCCCTGTCACCCCCCCCGCAGCGTCAGTGTCACCCACCGTGAGCCGCAGCGAGGGGGTCCCGGGGGTCCCGTCGTGCTCCGGGAAAGCCACGGAGTCGTAGACGATGCCCAGGAGCGCCGGGTCCTCCGAGGATGGCACCAGGTGGCCAAAACCCTGCGGGGAGCCGGGCTGAGGTCACCCCCGGGGGGCTGGGAACACCCCCAGGGCTCGGGGACAGCCGTGGGGACCCCTCTCACCGTGACGGGCAGCGTGGCCCCCTCGTACTGCAGGTTGACCACGGCCACGGACGCGGCCGGGATGCACCGGAGCTCCCGAGCCAGCGGCTCCGCCTCGGCCGGCAGCGCCTCGGCCAGGGCTGGGGACAGCGGGGGGACATCAGAGGGACAGCAGGGACACCGGGGGGGCCTCCCCGCCCCGCGGGACCCGGCGGTCCGGCCGTACCTGCGGCCGGGAGGGCGCTGACCACATGGTCAGCCGTGATGGTGCCATCGGCCAAGGTGAGCTGGGGGAGAGACAGGTGGGTGGGGGGCCCGGGGGGGCCCTGGGGAGGGGGGTCCGGGGGACTGGGAACCCCCCCAGGGGCACTGGGAAGGGGGGTCCAGGTGTCTGGGGACACTGGGAACGGGACAGAGCTCAGTGTGGGGTGGGGGCACTGGGAAGGGGATGGAGAGCATGGGGAAGGGCGCACTGGGGAGGGGATCGGGGAGCTCTGGGTGGCACTGGGGAGGGGTCCAGGTGTCTGGGAACCTCCCCCAGGGACACTGGGGAGGGGGTTCAGGTGTCTGGGGGCACTGGGGAGGGGATGGACAGTGGGATGTGGGGTGGGGGGCACTGGGAACGGGACCCAAGGGACACCGGGGAGGGGACAGAGGGTGGGAGGGCGATGGGGAGCGGGCAGGGGACCCGGGGGGCACCGGGTGGCCCCGGCAGTGTCCCCACCTGCCAGCGGCCGCGGCGGTGGCACAGGTGCCTCAGGGGCGCGTGGCAGCGCAGCTCGGCCCCGCGGGGGGACACGAAGGCCACCAAGCCCCGCGCCAGGGTCTCCATCCCCCCCCGCAGTGACCACTGGCTCCAGCGCTCGGCCCGCGCTCGCCGGACCAGCCCCGCCTCCGGCTCGGGCCGCGACCCCGCCCCTGCGGCGACAACGGCAGTGACAACGCGCGGGGGGGGCACTGGGGGGGTCCCCACACTGCCCCCAGCCCGGGGATGTCCCCACGGGGTCCCCGCGGTGTCCCCTTGTCCCTGTGCCCAGCAGATGCCAGCAGCGGCCCAGCAGCGTCCCCTTCACACCGGGGTGACCCGGGGTGTCCCCACAGTGTCCCCTTGTCCCACTGCCAGCCCCAGCAGGACAGACCCTCCCCTGAAGGTGTCCCCGCGGTGTCCCCCACCCCAGTGCCAGCCCCAGCAGTGTCCCTCATGTTCTGGTGTCCCCAGAGTGTCCCCAAGGTGTCCCTACAATGTCCCCACCGTGTCCCAGTGCCAGCCCCAGCAGGACGGAGCCGCGGCGCCGCTCGGCCTGGAACAGGGCCGGGAAGCAGGACCGGACACTCAGGGCGCGGCTGTCCCCGGCGAACACCCCCCGGCACAGGCTGTCCACGGCCACATCGGCCACCTGCGGGGACAGGGACAGTGACAGCGGGACCCCGCCCGCTCCGGGGAGGCCCTGATAAGGCTGGGAAGGGTTTTGGGGTGGGGTTATCGGGGGTTTCGGGGCGGTTATCGGGTCCCGCACCCACCTCGGGGCCGAAGCGGCGGCGGGCGAAGGCGTGGGCGCTCTCGTCCGGCTCCGTCCCCGCCGGGGTCACCAGGTCCCGCACCCCGCTCCAGAGCAGCGCCTGGGAAAAGGGGGGGACGGCCCGGAGCAGCCCCCTGGGGACACCGCGGGTCAGGGGGTGGCACTGGGGACAGGGGGTGGCACAGCCCGGAGCAGCCCCCTGGGGACACCGCGGGTCAGGGGTGGCACTGGGGACAGGGGACACCCACCCCAGCCCCGAGGGCAGGCGGTGCAGGGCCCCCCCCAGGTACAGGAAGCGGTTTCGGGACGCCGGGTGGTCCCCGGGGACAGGGAGGATGTCACCGGCCAGCCCCAGCTCCGACACCTGCGGGGACACGGCATTGGGGGTGGCATTGGGGGAGGGGCAAAGGGAGCTCGGTACACACGGAGGGACCCCCAGAATTCATCCAGGGACCCCCCCCAAGATCACTGCACCCATCCAGAGACTCCCCCCAAATCTACCCAGGACTCCTCAGTCACCCCAAAACCAGCCCCAGGGACCCCCAGAGCACCGAGACCCCCCCAACAGCCACCTAGAAACCCCTCCTTGAGCACAGCACCCCAGGACCCCTCCATCACCCCAAAACCAGCCCCAGGGACGCCTCAAATCCTCCCCAGTTCCCCACAGACCGCAGCACCCCGTGGACCCCTCTGGCACCCCAAAACCATCCCAAGGGAACCCCAACACCCACCCAGGGAACCCCCCGAACCCAAACGTCCCGGGACCCCTCTGGCACCCCAAAACCAGCCCCGGGGACCCCCCAAGCCCCCCAACCCCCCGTACCATGTGCAGGGTCTCGGCTCCCACCGCCCCCGCCGGGCGGACGCCCCTCGGGCCGTGCTCGAACACGGCCCCCTCGGGGGTCCTGGTGCTCTGCAGCCACCCCCCGAAGCGGCCGCTGGCCTCCAGCAGCACCACCTGGGGACCCCCGAGACGCCCCCCAAACCACCATGGGGACACCGCGGCGGAAGGGGGTCCCGGGGGGGGGGTGGGAACCTCGGGGGAATTGGGATCCAGGGGGAATTGGGGGTGCCAGGGGGGAACTGAGGGTCTCACAAGGTATGGAGGTCCTGGGGGATCTGGGAGGGTTGGGGTGTCCCGAGAGGGGTGGGGGTCTCAAAGGGGATGGGGAATTCCAGGGGGTCTGGGGGTCTCAGGAGGGAGAGAAGTGCCAGGAGAGGGGGATGGGGGTTCCTGGGTGGCTGTTGAGGGTTCCTGAAGCCACGAGGGCACAGCGGGCTCAGGGGGCAGGGGTCGGGGTGGTTCAGGGGGGACACCGGGGGTCTCTGAAGGGATGGGGGTCCTGGGGGTGACCGGGGGTCCCGGAGTGGGGTTCGGTGACCCAGCAGGCTGGGAGTCCCAAGGGAAGGGAGGTCCGGGGGTAAGGAAGATCCTTGAGGGCCCCGCGGTTTGGGGGAAGGGGGGAAGAAGTTCGGGGGTCCCGAGGGGGGGGTCCCGCGCTCACCTTGGGCGGGCGGGGGGCGCGGACCAGGTGGTAACAGGCGGCCAGGCCGCTGATGCCGCCGCCCACGACGGCCACGGTCGGCGGCATGAGGGGACCTGGGCCGGGCAGGGTCAGCGGGGCCACCGGGACCCCCCGAACCCCGCCCGGCCCCGCGACCCCCGGGACCCCCCCGGCCCCTCCCGCACCTGTCCCGCGTCCGCCGCGCTGGCCACGCCCCTTCCCGCCGCGTATGAGGGCAAGGGGCGGGGCTTAGGCGGCGCCTGGCCAATGGCGAGGCGAGGCGCGTTGATGGACAGGGCGCTGTGGCGGGAGGGAGCGCGCCGTGGGGATAAGCCCCGCCCCTCCCTGGCCACGCCCACGGCACAACCAGCCAATCATCGGGCAAGCCACGCTCGCCATGACCCCGCCCCCTCGGGAGTCAATCATCGCGAAAGGCCCCGCCCATTGGGTAAACCGCGCCCCTAACACCAAGCCACGCCCCCAAGCCACGCCCACCCGTTCGCTGTCAATCACAAGCCGCGCTCTCACCCCGCCCCAAACTCCAAGCCCCGCCCATTCTCCCAAGGCCACGCCCCCTCCCTCCAGCCCCGCCCCCCCTTCCACCGCCCCAAACCTTCGCGGTTTTTGGCTTTTTTTTAATAAATTTATTCACAAAACCCCCCGGGGCCGCGCGGGCTGCGGCCGCACCCCCCCGCACCCCCCAGTGCCGCGGGGCCCGGGGGGCTCCCGGGGGAAGGGGCAGGAGGGGTTCACCCCCCACCCCCTAACCCCCGGGGAGGGGGTCCGGGGGGGGGGCTTCAGGGTCTGCGGCCGGGGGGCTCCTCCAGCTCGTAGAACAGCACGTAGCCCTCGCTGGACGGCACCTGGTTCTCGCTGATGGGCGAGACGCTGCGGGGACCCCCTCAGCACCCGGGCCGGGGGCTCTGGGGGTGCCCGGGCGGGGCGGGGGGCACGGGACGGGGCGGGGGGCACTCACCGGGAGTCGTTGTAGACGCGCCAGCCGGCCGGGTCGCGGCAGAAGGCCGTGTAGTGGCCGTAGTGGACGCTGCCCGAGTGGTTGCACAGCGCGTACAGGCTGTAGACGGGGCTGCCTGCGGCGGGGTGGGGGTCGGGCTGAGCGTTGCCCCGAACCTCGAGCACCCCCTCACCCCTCCCCAAACCCCCTCCCCCCGGACCCCTCCTCACCCGCCTTCTCGCTGGCGAACTCGCGCAGGTTGAGCTGCTGCAGCGGGAAGTCCACGAAGACGGAGCATTTCTTGATGGAGTAGCGCGTGGTGGAGAACCGGTTCAGGTCTGGCGAGGGTCAAGGGAAAAGGGGGATGGAGGGGTGGCCCCGTGTCCCCCCCCCCCCCCCCCCCCCACCCCCCCCCCCCGGGGGGTTCTCCCAGGGGTCCCTCGGGTCCCCCCCCCCACCCCGTGCCGCTTCCCAAAGGATACGGAGCACCAGGATGCGTGGGAAGCGCTGGATCGTCAACTTCTTTGTGCTCCGTGTCCGCTGCCGGCACTTGTCACACACCTGATGGGGAGGGGACGGGCAGGGATGGGCTGGGGGATAAATTGGGATCCGGGGGAGGGGTCACTGGGGGTGGGTCCATCCTCTCACCGGGGCGTTCTCCGAGTCCAGCTCCTCCTCCTTGGTGAAGAGGCTGAAGCAATCGTGGAGCGACACCTTCCCCCCGGCAAAGCTTTTCTGGAGAGCCACGGGGTCAGAGGGGAATTTGGGGGGGTGTTTGAGGGGTTTTTAGGGGTCGGGGGGCTGCGCCCCACCCTTTACCTTTGGGATGGGCAGCGAGAGGTCGCAGAACACCTCGAAGGTGGTGGAGCGGTAGCCGCAGGCCTGGCACTTGAGGCAGCTCTTCAGCTGCCCCACAAAGAGATCTGGGGGGCAAAGCGGGGGTCAGGGGGGGCACCCGCAGAGGTTTTGGGCTCCCAGGGAGGGGGGGACACCCCCCATTCGCAGCGCTCACCCACGATCTTGCTGTCCTCCCTCTCCAGGTAGCGCTTCCACATCTGGTTGGCGCGTTCGTCGTCGCTGCAGGAGGGGTGACATGGGGGGGGGGGGGGGGGGGGGCGGGGGGTGGCGGTCCCCAAACCGGGGGGCCCCCCCCCCACCAGCCCTCCCCCCCCTCACCTGAGCGTTTCGGGGTCCTCCAGGGCCGGGGGTCTCCGTGTGTCCGACAGGATGCTGGGGGTCCGCCGGCCCTTCCTGTTGATCTCCACGTGCAGCCGGTCCATGAAGAACTTGAGGAATTCCTGGGCGTCCTGCTGGCTGCGGGGATAAGGGACATTTTGTGCCCACCCCAGAGGGGAGGGGGGAGGTCCCGGGGGGGGTTCCGGAAGTTTTGGGGGGGTGTCTCACCTGTAGCCCGTGAAGGAGGGGACGTATTTTTGGAACACGGCCTTGAAGCGCCCGGGGTTGACGGCCTCGGAGGAGTCAGGGTGCCAGAGAGCGGCGATGACATCGGCGAAGGCTGCGGGGACACGGCAGTGTCAGCGCCTCGGGGGGGGTTATGTAACACTCTGGGAGGGGCTGTGGGAGTTTTGGGGGGGTCTGTCCCACCTTCGGTGAGCTCCTGGGGGGCACGGGGGCCGGGGGGCTGCTCCTGCTGGAAGTCCCGGCGCAGGCAGTAGTCCCGCAGTGGTTTGGTGCTGCTCAGGCACTGCAGCACCGCGTTCATGAAGCACTGGGGGGGGGGGGACATGGGGACATCCTGGGGTGTGGCAGGTCCCCAGGGGTCCCTTGGGGTGTCCCCCGCTGTCCCAGCTGCCCCATGGGGCTGGGGGTCCCTGGGGATGTGATGTCCCCAGCGGGATGGGACCTTGGTGGATCAGCCAAGGTGAGCCTTGGGGAGCCCGAGGTGACACCTGGGGACCCCAAAGGGACCCCAGACCCCTGCCACAGCCTAGGACAGGAAGGGACCACAGGGACTGTGCTGTGCCGCTGGGGGACATCTCCAGAGGGACAGGAGAGTGAGCCCGGGGGGACTCCAAGGTGACCCCGAGGGGACCCCGAAGTGATCCAGGGGACCCCAAATCCCTCCCGCAGCCCAGGACAGAGGGACTGGAGGGCTGGGGAGCACAGGGGCTGTGCCGTGGGGCTGGGAGAACTTTGGGGATGTGATATCCCAGCAGGACAGGAGGACGGGACCACAGCTACCAACCCTGGAGGACCCCGAGGCGACCCCGAGGGGACCCCAAATCCCTCCCGCACGCCGGCACAGAGGCCCACGAGGGGTTGGCTGGCCACGGCCACTTACCGTGTTGCCCAAATTCCTGAGGCCGACGTGGCCCGAGCCCAGCAGCAGCGTGTGGTGCGTCTGCGGGGACAGCGAGTGACACCCCGTGAGCCGCGGCCCCGCTCCCCCGTCCCCCCGGCCGTCCCCCGGCGGCGGCGGTGGCTTCACCTCGCCGGTGACCAGCAGCAGCCCCATGACCGCCGTGTGCACCACGGACTCGGAGATGTCGGTGGCCCGGCCCTGGAGCTCCCGCCGGGTCACCAGCGAGCGGTGCAGCTTCCGCGGCAGCTCCACGAGCGTGGCTCCCTGCAGCCCCGGCATGGTGGCACCGGCACGGCTCGGTGGCACCGGCACGGCTCCCGGGGATGGCCCCGCGGGCACGGCTGGCACCGCTGCCAGCCACCGGCGTGTCCCCTCCCCCTCAGCTCATTAGCTGATCCGATTCCCCCGGCTATTCTGGGCCTCGCGGGAGGCTCATCCCGGAGGGATTAATTAGCCCGGAGCTGCCCCAAGGGACAGTGAGAGCTTGGAGGGGTGTCGAGGTAAACACCCCCCAAAAACCCCCTCCCCACTTTGAATCGAGGGGTGGCAGGGGCTCGGCGGGGCTGGGGGAGCCCCCCGTGTCAGCGCTGGGGACGTGGCGAGTGGGGACAAGGCCGTGTCCCGGTGTCCCGGCGGGATTCCAGGGATTACGATCCCCCCACACGTGGCCGGGCAGGTGCGGGATGGGGCAGGGGGGAGGCGGATACGGAAACGGGGAGGGCCGCGGCCACCCCCGGCCACCTCAGCGCCACAGGGATGGCACTGGTCACCCGCGGCCACCCCGGAGCTGTGGGCGACGCAACTGGACACCCTCAGACCTGTCAGAGCCACACGGATGGCACCGGCCACCCCTCGGAGCCATGGGGAC
>NW_024580947.1:0-342 GCF_017639235.1 Corvus kubaryi
TCGGAGGGGGGCGGGAAGGGGCAAAGCTGAGCTGAAATTTTGGTTTTGGGGTGTCCGGGGGGGGGCGGAAGGCGGGAAGGAGATGCAGAAGTTCCCTCTCGGGCTGTAAACGCCGGAAGGATCCGACTGTACCGCGAATCCAACAAAAAAAAAACAAGTGTATTTTTGTATTTTAATAAATATTGTTCCAAATTTGTAACGCCGAGTGCCCGAGGGGTTAAACGGGGGGGCGCGGGGGGGCCCCCCGCCAGCCTGAAAGGGGCTTTTTGTCCTCTCAGCAGGAAAAGCTTTGGAAAAACCGCGGAGCGGGGAAGGAGATGGAGCGAGAGGGTGGAGGAGGGG
>NW_024580947.1:442-5525 GCF_017639235.1 Corvus kubaryi
GACACCGGGGGGGGAGACACAAGAATTAGGGGTGACATCGGGGTGACGGGAATTGGGGGTGACACTGGGGGGTGACGAGAATCGGGCGGTGACAGGGGCTGGAGGGCACTGGCAGGGGGGGCACAGCGGGACCCCCGCCTGGGGCTGGGGGGGTTGGGGGTCGCCCCCCAGGTTGGGGGTTCCCGGCTGCAATTGGGATTGGAGGGAGGAGGGACTGGGGTCAATGCCCGGGAGGGGCGGGGGGACAGCGGGACCCTCAGGCCTGTGGGGACACCGGGACACTGTGCCCGGACACCGGGCCCTGTGAGTCCGAGGGGATGGGGACACCTGGAGGGGACACCTGGAGGGGACAGCAGGACCCTCAGCTGTGTGGGGACATTGGCACCCCCGGCACTGTGACAGGACACCGGGACCCCCAGTCTGGACGCTGGGTGCCACCACCAGGACATGGGGTGTCCCCGGTGCTGGGGACAAGGGACACCCCTCTGTGGGGGTGCAGGGACACAGGGACAGGGACACAGGGACACAGGGACACAGGGACAGGGACACAGGGACACAGGGACACAGGGACACAGGGGCACAGGGACAGGGACACAGGGGCACAGGGACACAGGGGCACAGGGACAGAGACAGAGGGACAGAGGGACAGAGGGACAGAGGGGCATAGGGACAGGGACACAGGGACACATGGACAGAGGGACACAGGGACAGGGACAGGGACACAGGGACAGAGGGGCACAGGGACACAGGAGCAGGGACACAGGGACACGGGGACAGAGGGACACAGGGACACAGGGGCACAGGGGCAGGGACACAGGGACACGGGGACAGAGGGACAGAGAGACACAGGGGCAGGAACACAGGGACAGGGTCACAGGGACAGGGTCACAGGGACAGGGTCACAGGGTGTCCCGTGGGCCAGCGGTGGGGACACAGGGACCCTCGATGGCACCACTGTCCCCAAGGTGCCACCTCCGCCCCTCCCCGCAGTCACCACGGCGCTGTCAGGGTTCAGTGTTGGGATTTGGGGGTTTTTTGGGGTTTTTGCTCTTTCTGGCGAATCCGGGTCAGCTTTTCCCCAAAGCACATTCCTGCTTTTCCCTTAATTCCCGAGCTTTCCCACACAGGCGGATCTGGGACTGCCAACACCTCCTCCTGCTGCTCCTGGGGCCTGAACCCCCTGGCCTGGCTGTGCTCCCCCCCCTCCTCCCTGCGCTGGGGACAGCCGGGATTGATCCCAAAATTCCTGGGAATGCTGCAATGGGCTGGAGGGACTTATGGATTTTATTGGCATTAATTTAGCCCAAAATTAGAGCAGCTCAGTTCATCATCCTCATTCCATCCCCACCCTCGTTCTCATCCTCATCCTCATCCCATCCCATCCTCATCCTCATCCTCATCCTCATCCCATCCTCATCCTCATCCTCATCCTCATCCTCATCCCATCCTCATCCCATCCTCATCCCATCCTCACCCCATCCCCACCCTCATCCTCATCCCATCCCATCCCATCCCATCCTCATCCTCATCATCCTCATCCTCATCCCATCTCATCCTCATCCCATCCTCATCCCATCCTCATCCTCATCCTCATCCCATCCCATCCCATCCCATCCTCATCCTCATCCTCATCCTCATCCCATCCCATCCCCTCCCCTCCCCCACGGGTTCTGGACACCCCCCAGCTCCCACTTCCAGGAATTCCATCCTGTCCGGCTCGTTAAGGACGATCCCCCTGGCAGCCCTGTAGCACCCCCAGGTCCTTCCCTGGAATGATTCCTTCGGAGCAGGGCAGGAATCGGCCCCCGGGATGCGGGAAAAGGCAAATACTGACAAACTAAACCCAGGGATTTTTAGGGAATGTCGTGGAAGTCCCCATGGCAGCAGGACTTGGAGTTCTCCTGGTGCCCCGCCAGCATCGGCGGCTCTGAGGGAGCAGGATGGGATGGGATGGGGTGGGATGGGATGGGATGGGATGGGATGGGAAGGGGTGGGATGGGATGGGAAGGGGTGGGATGCAGCAGGACACAGAGGATGCTCCAAGCATAGGGCTGGGATCGGCCCTGGGATGAGGATTGGGATTTGTGTCGGGATCGGTGTCGGGATTGGGGCTGGGATCAGCATTGGGATTGGCTGTGGGATTGGGATTGTCCCTGGGATTGGGGTTGGGATCAGTGGTGGGATTGACCCTGGGATCAGAGCTGGGATTGGAGTTGGGATGGGAGCTTGGATCAGCACCGGAACTGGGGTTGGGATCAGCAGTGGGACCAGGCTGGGATCAGGGTTGGGATCGGGGTTGGAACCAGGCTGGGATCAGGGTTGGGATCAGGCTGGGATCAAGGTTGGGATCAGGGCAGGGTTGACTGACTGGGAACTCGCAGCTCCAGTGGACAAAAATCACTGGGAAATGTGGGGGGGCCGGGGCAGTTTCCCAGTGTTCTCAGAGGATCAGCGGCTCCTGCCGGGATCGGGGCGGCCGCGGAGGAGCCGAGGGGCACCCGGGGGTCCCCTGGGCCCTTCCTGGGCTCTGCGGAGCCGCGATCCCGCCGGAGCATCCCGGCACCCTCCTGCTCCCCACGCTCCGGGGCCGGATCGGCAGCGGCAGCTCCGGGCCCGTGAGTCAGCAGCAGCCGGAGCCGCCAGATAAAAATATCCCACGGCTGTGGGGGTGGCAGGGATCCGGCTGCCGGCGGGAACGCGGCCGGGGCCACCGTGGGAACCGCGGGCACCCGCGCCGGGACCCGGGGCCGGAGCCGGGAATTGGCCGGGGCAGCACCCTGGATTCCCGCGGCCTCCCCTGGCACAGCATTCCTGCCCCGCACCCCCAATTCCTGCCCCACATCCCGAACTCCACGCGGCCCCCCACTGCCATGCCACGTTCCTGGGCAGCATCCCATCTTCCCACAGCCTCCCCACCACGACATTCCCGGGGAGCGTCCCTGCTCCCACGTGTCCTCCCTCCCTGCCACAGCATTCCTGGGAAGCAGCTCCGCTTCCATCTGGCCTCCCCACCACGACATTCCCGGGCAGGTGCAGCGCGGAGCCTCCGGAATGTGCCGAGGCAGCGGAGCAAAGCCCTCGGGACGCGGGTCAGCAATTCCCGGCAGCGCAGGATGCTGAGCAGGGAGCGGGACGACTGCAACGTCCCCGTGTCCCTGCATCCCTGTGTCCCTGTGCCCCAGTGTCCCCACAGCCGGCACCACCGGCCTGCAGCTGCTGCCACATCTGGATCCACAGCTGCACCCGTGCCCACCGCATCCGCACCCATGGCAACATCTGGATCCACACCCACATCTGCATCCAGGGCCACCGCTGTCACCACACCCACATGAGGATCTGCAGCCACATCTGCATCCCTGTCCACATCTGGATCCACGCCCAAAACCGCAGCTGTGCTCACATCTGCATCGACTGTGTCTGCAGTCACGGGACAGCTGGATCCGTAAATCCCATCTGGATCCATAAACCCCATCTGGATCCGTAAATCCCATCTGGATCCACAAATCCCATCTGGATCCGTAAATCCCATTTGGATCCATAAACCCCATCTGGATCCGTAAATCCCATCTGGATCCACAAATCCCATTTGGATCCACAAATTCCATCTGGATCCGTAAATCCCATCTGGATCCACAAATCCCATTTGGATCCATAAACCCCATCTGGATCCGTAAATCCCATCTGGATCCGTAAACCCCATCTGGATCCACAAATCCCATCTGGATCCACAAATCCCATCTGGATCCGTAAACCCCATCTCAATCCACAAATCCCATTTGGATCCACAAATCCTATCTGGATCTGTAAACCCCATCTGGATCCATAAATCCCATCTGGATCCACAAATCCTATCTGGATCCACAAATCCCATCCCTGTCCATGCCCACATCTGCACCAACATCTGGATGGGAGCACCAATCCCTGAGTTTTGGCTCAGGGGGGCCATGACAGCCAGGGGGGGATTTGGATCTGCCTTGGAATAGTGAATCACGGAATAATTACCCAAAATGGGCCCTGAGCTCCGGAGCTGCAATCAGGGAAATCGCAGGAGTTCCAGGGAATTTTAATATGAGGAGACGTTAACAAGAACAGGTTCAAACGTGGGGATCCATCCGGAATCCAACTCCACATCCATCCTGCATCCAACCCCAAATCCACCCCACATCCATCCTGCATCCAATACCAAACCCAATCCCAAATCCACCCCACATCCATCCTGCATCTGCCCAGGCCTCAGTATCCCCTGGGATCTCCTGGAATCACCTGGGATCTGCTGGTGGCACCGTGGATCTCTCAGAAACACCCAGGACCTCTCCAGATCCCACAGGATACTCTCGGTATCCCTGGGATCTCTCACTATCCCTGGGATCTCTCCATATCCCACAGGATACTTTCAGCATCCCTGGGATTTCTCAGCATGCCTGGGATCTCTCGGTATCCCCAGAATCTCTCAGAATCACTCGGGACGTCTCCATATCCCACAGGACACTCCTGGTATCCCCAGGATCTCTCAGTATCCCCAGGATCCCTCAGTATTCCCGGGATCTCTGGGTATCGCCGCACCCTCCATTCCCTCACAGCTGCTGCCCTCAGATCCCCCTGGATCCAGCAGACCCCCCGGATCCCCCGGATGCCGCGGCTCCGGCCGTACCTCCCGCTGCAGCACCAGCTCCTTGGTGAAGAGCGTGGCCTCCTCGCTGAAGGGCTCCCCCTCCTGCGCCAGCCCCGGCGCGTTCCGGGCACCCCGCGGGCACTCGATCCCTGCGGGAAAACCGGGCACCGTCAGGGCCTGGGAACGGCACCCAGGAACGGTAACCTGGGAATGGGACCCTGGGAATGGGGCCTGGGAATGGGGCCTGGGAATGGGGACCTGGGAATGGCACCCAGGAACAGTAACCTGGGAATGGGACCTGGGAGTGGGACCCTGGGAATGGGGCCTGGAAATGGCAACTGGGAATGGGGACCTGGGAATGGGACCTGGGAACAGTAACCTGGGAATGGGACCCTGGGAATGGGGCCTGGGAATGGGGACCTGGGAATGGGACCCTGGGAATGGGACCCTGGGAATGGGACCTGGGAATGG
>NW_024580947.1:5535-11546 GCF_017639235.1 Corvus kubaryi
GGGACCCTGGGAATGGGACCCTGGGAATGGGACCTGGGAATGGCACCCGGGAACGGTAACCTGGGAATGGGACCTGGGAATGGGGACCTGGGAATGGCACCTGGGAATGGGGACCTGGGAATGGGGACCTGGGAATGGAACCTGGGAGTGGGACTTGGGAATGGGACCTGGGAATGGCACCCCTGGGAATGGCACCCAAGAATGGCAGCTGGGAATGGGACCTGGGAAGGGTCTGGGAGGGAAGGGGACACTGGGAACAAGTGGGATACAGGGAGCTCCGGGAGGATCCAGGGGTGGCGCAGCCGTGGGAGAGGCCAGGCCCAGCAGGGATGGGGACACGGGGACAAACTGGGATGGGGACAAACTGGGATGGGGACACGGGGACACATCCAGGCCCCCCATCCAGGCCGCCCAGTCACAGCCCCTCCCCCGCCTCCTTCTCCCGCTGCCCCGGGATCCCCTGCCCTGCTCGGAGCACGGGGAAGTCCTGCATTATTAATGATCATTTACATAATTTGCATAATGAATGAAGTGCCGGGGATTGCAGCTCCGAGCTGAGCCATGAGTGAGGAGGTGCCACATCCCCAGGGCCACGTCAGTGTCACCGACACCCAGGGACACGAGGACACAGATCCTGCCCAGAGCCACCCGCTCCTTCCTCATCCTCATCCCCATCCCCATCCTCATCCCTGTCCCTGTCCCTGTTGCTTCCCCATCCCAGTCCCCATTCCCAGGCCGTGCTGCCTCCAAGGGAAGCCATTTCCAGGGAATCCGGCAGGAACTTCCCAGCCCTGTCCCTGCCCTTCACGGCACCAACGTCCTCTGTCCCCAAAAATAGGGAAGGAAAGGGGGATTTCTGGAAAAAGGGGATTTCTGGAAAAAGGGGGATTTCTGGGAAACACAGCAGAATGTGGGATGGGGAGCAGGAAATCCCGGGATCTTTGTTAATGAGCTGGAACCATCAGGCCCCCCAAAAATCTGGGATCACCCCGGGATCCTCCCTCCAGCACCGGGTGGGGTCTGGCATGGCTCTGATCCCAACCCTGGCTCTGACTCCGGCCCAGCGCTGATCCCAAATTCCTCCAGCACCGCACTGGGAACGGGAATGAGGAGCTGGAGCTGCCCTTCCTCCTCCGCGGAAGGGGCCAGGAGGGCTCACAGACCACAATGGAATTTTTTCCCTCAAAACAGCAAGGGAAGAGCCAAGGAAGCTCCGGAATCCTCAGACTCCACCAGCTCCCGGCTCCTCCGTGCCGGGATCCTGCTCCGGATCCTCTCCGGCCTCTGACGCTTCCCAAAGCCACCTGAGGGAAGGTTCTGGAAAAGGGAAAGCTCCAAAGGCCGGGCTGGGTGCGCTCATCCCCCCGGGAATGCTGGCGGGAGAGGGGAGGGGGCGCTTGGCACCCGGGAAAGTTCTCCAGCGCTTTAAAAATAGCAGCTAATCCCGAATCCGGGCTGCGCCGCGCTTCCCGGGAAGCCGTGACGGATTAATGAGGGATGCGGCTGCAAGTGCTGCAGCCACCGCGCTCCCCCGGGCTTCCCACAGAATTCCAGCGCAATCCCGCCGAACCGGGGCCGGCGTGGAGGGGGCGGCTGTGGGGCTGCTCCCATCCCGGAATCGGCCCCTGAGGGACGGGGGCAGCAATTCTGCAGCATTGCAGGGTATCCTGCGGCATCCCGGGGAACCCAGCAGCGCCCTAGGGCATCCCTCAGCATCCCACGGACATTCCAGAGCATCCCTGGGTATCCCACAGCAGCTCTGGGATATCCTGCAGCACCCCAAGGCCTCCTGGGGCATTCCGCAGCATCCCAGAGTATCCCACAGCAGCCCTGGAGGATCCTGCACCAGGATTCCAGGAGAAATTCCTCCCCGGCCATCAGTGGGGACAGACAGAACAGATCTTTCCAGGGAAAATCCCTTGGAGCAAGGACCCCCACAGCCTTGATTCCAAGGATTTAAGCAGCTTCGCTCCCTTGCAGGGCCAGAGCCGCAGCTGGCACCGGGACCTGGGATGGCTCCGGGCAGGGATCGGCTGTGCCGGGGCTGAGCGCCAGGGATCGATCTCCCGCAGGATTTATGGATTTTGGGAGCAAGGGAGGTGAGCGGGAGGGAGGGGACGCCTGGGAACTGCGGGAGCAGGGCCGGAATTCCGGGATCCGCTCCGGATCCGGGCGGGCGCAGCACTGGGACAGCACCACGCCGGGAACGCTCACACGGAAAAACTCCGGACTCTCATCCCCACCTCCCAATCCCGCTGCTCCTGGGGAGGATTTTGGGACCCCTTGGAGCCACTTGGGCACTCCAACATCCCCAGAGGTGCCCCCTCATCCCTCGGGAATTCTCCCGCTCCCGGCCCCCGCTCCGGGAAGGCGTCAGGCTCCCGAGTTTTGCCGGGAGAGAGGAATTTGGGATTAAACCGGCGCCTGTATTTGCACATATTTATAGTGCTCCGACGGATCTATTTTAGCTGGAAAGCCGGGATGAGCTCCCTCGGGAGCATCCCTGGAGTCACATTTTAAGGGACTTGGCATCTCTTTCTGGTGCTCATTTGCATTTGATATCCATAAAAAAGGCAGGCGTTGATAAAAGGCGGATATTTATCCTATTCCTGGCTTGGCAGAGGAGGGTTGGGAATGGCACCGGGGAGAAATCCAATAGAAAACAGGGAAAATAAAAGCCGGAAGGTCCGGAAGGTCTGGGAAAATAAAAGCCTGGATCGTGGCCTGTGGGGTTCTATGGGATGGGATGGCCTTGGGAATCCATCCCTGCTGGAACAGAGCAGGGTGGAGCAGGAATCCCAATGGAGCAGGGACCTCCAAAGAGGAGAACCATGGGACAGGGACCCCCACGGAGCAGGGAATCCCATGGAATAGGGACCCTGATCCCATTCCCTGTGGATCCCGTGGGCTCTGGGACTCCAGGGCAGTGCCAGCCCAGCCCATCCCAATCCCTACAGATCCCGCAGGCTCCGTGCTGGGCACTGGGATTCCGGGGTGGTGCCAACCTCCCGCACTCAGAAATACTTCAGTGGATCCCAATCCCTCCTCCCGAGCACAGGGAGCTCCATCGCTCCCGGCAATTCCCACATTCCCATGGCCAGGAGGAGGGAGCCACCTTTTCCCAGCATTTCCTGCTGGCTTTGGCAGTGGATAACTCAGATCCCGGGATATTCACGGGCCGGAGCACACGGAGAGGGGCGGGTCTGGGACACAATTCCGGAGGGCAGGAGCCAGCTTGGAGCAGGGCTGGGAATGCTCGCGCTCCAGGGATGGGACGTTCCCATGGCTCCCAGAGGGATAGAGGCACTGGGGGGCACTGGGGGACATTGGTGGAGCCAGCCACGTCCAGGGATGCTCCAGGATCCAGCAGCAGCCGGAGCACCAACGGGAAAAGGCTCTGGGATGTGAGGGGCTGGGGGGGAGGGGGATCCCATGGCACCATTCCTGGCAATCCCAGGGCCCTGGCTGGACTGGGAGCAGCACTGGGAGCAGGGACGGAGCCCCCACTTCCCAAAGGCCCATCCCGGTGCCGGTGTCTCTGGGGGTGGGAGACAGGACACGTTCCCAACTCTGGGATCGACAAAGGGATGGACAAAGACTCCCTGACTCCATCCTCGCTCCCCCCTGGATAAACATTCCCTGTGTGGGAGTCACTTCTGCCTTTCCTGGTGTTTGATCCCGGGACTGGAGCCTTGAAACACCGATGGAATTCCTCCTCATCCCCATTCTAATTCTGATCCTTATCTTCATTCCATCTTCATCCCATCCCATCCCCATCCCAGTGTTCCCTCCCTCCTCCCCAGTTTGTGCTTCCCCACCAGTTCCCAAGTTTTTTGGGATGGAATCATCCTTCCTAATCCTAATCCTAATCCTAATCCCAATCCCAACCCTAATCCCAATCCCAACCCCAATCCCAACCCCAATCATAATCCCAATCCTAATCCCAATCCCAACCCCAATCCTAATCCCAATCCCAATCCCAATCCCAATCCCAATACTAATCCTAATCCCAATCCCAATCCCAACCGCTCCCAACCCAACCTGGGGCAGCTCCAGCATTAACTGGGACCCTTCATCCCGAGCCCCCCAGTCCGGGGAATGTTCCTGTACCAGCCCGGGGGACGTTCCGGCGGCGCCGATCCCGGAACCCCGTGGCGCCGATCCCGGCGTCCCGGCTCACCTGCGAGCAGGAATGTGATCAGGCAGGTTTCCTTGGGCAGGAAGAGCTTCAGGCGGGAGCCGCTGAACACGTACTCCACCACGGCCTCGGAGCGGCCGGCGCGCTGCAGGAACGGCAGGAACTGCTTCGCCTTCTGCGTGTCCTGGGGAAAACGGGAGCTCAGGGACCCTCCGGAATCCCGGCGTGCCGGGGCTGGGGGCAGCGGGTGCTCCCTGTCCCCTGTGCTAGCTGGGATGCAGGATCTGGGCACAGAGCTGAGGGTTCCCAGCTCGGGATGGGCCGTGCACCCCAAACACAGCCCAAATCCATCCCCAAATCCCAAATATATCCCAAAACACATCTCAGAACACACCTCAAAATACATCCAAAAATCCCCAATCCATCCCAAAACAAATCCTAAATACATCCCAAAACACATCCAAAATTCATCCCCAAATCCATCCCAAAATCCCAAATCCATCCCAAAATCCATCCCAAGCACAGCCCTGGGCAGCTGCCTGGGTCCATTCCCCCATCCCTAAGGGAACATCCCGTGACTCCCCTTTCCCAGGATCCCCCCTCCCCATCCTAGCAGCAAAGGGCTCCCTACAAATCCTTGGAATTATTAACGGAGGAAAACTTAATGAGCTCTGCTGGGAGGCGTCGGGATCCCCAAATTCCCTCAGCAGAGTCGGGGAATCCCGGATTCCCACCGGCATTCCTGTGTTGTGTCCGGCCACCTGGCCGTGGAGCAAGTCCCGGTTTATTTATCCAAGGGAAAAAGGGAAAAGCCCCCCGGCAGCTCCCAGAATGAACGGCGCAGCGTGGGGCTTTATCCCCCGCGGAATTCCCGCGCATCCCGCATGCTGGAGGGGATCCTTACTCCGGAGATGTCGGCGACCCGGTGGATCGGCACCTCCTTCTTGCTGTGCAGC
The DNA here is from genome assembly GCF_017639235.1 of Corvus kubaryi. Classification (NCBI taxonomy): domain Eukaryota; kingdom Metazoa; phylum Chordata; class Aves; order Passeriformes; family Corvidae; genus Corvus; species Corvus kubaryi. The sequence goes on from NW_024580947.1 coordinate 10,630, forward strand.
CCCTTCCCGTTCTTGATGGCCCTGGAAAAGAGAGGGAGCGCTGGGAATCAGCTCCTGCGGCAGCGGGAAGGGCCGGAGTCAGCCCAGTCACGGAGTGAGGGCTTTCCATGGATAACAGGGAGGCGAGAGGAGCCTGGATGGGGGAATGGTGCACAGGAGGGCACGGAACGGATGGAAAACCAGCAGGATGCTCCCAGTGGAGCTGGTCCTGGACCCGGATCTGATGCCAGACCTGGACTTGGTGCCGGATCCAGGCCCGATGCTGGACCCAGATCCTGATCCCTGTCATGGTGCAGGGTGCAGGGCTGGGATGTTCCCTCGGGATGAGGCCACTGAGCTCCGTGCCCCCACAGGAGCGTCCCCTCCTGCCCCAGGGTCTGCCATGGGGGGTTGGGAAAGGCCGGAGCGTGCCCGTATTCCGGCGGAGCCCAACGGTCTGGGATGCGACTCCAGGCTCTCTGAAGAGCTGGGAATGTTCAAGGGATCCCCCAAACTGCTCTGGGCCCCGCTCCACTGGGAGATCTGGGTCCTGCCCCACAACCTCATCCCAAATCTCCCATTCCCGCTGCTCCTGGCACCGTCCCCGTGAGCTGCCGGGGCTCCTCTGCCGGGTGCCAGCACCATCATGGATTTGGGATGTGCCACAGCTCCCAGCACGGATGAGCCACCCCCACCACCGGCCTCGCTCCAGGATCGGGCAGGAACATCCAGCTCCTCCATCTGGGGACATCCAGGCTGAACCCCAAACCCTGGAGCGCAGCTCCGGCCCCAGGTGCCACATCCCAGCCCTGCATCCTGGTATCCAGGTGCCACATCCCAGCCCTGTATCCTGGTATCCCGGTGTCACGTCCCAGCCCTGTATCCCACTCCAGGTGCCACATGCCAGCCCTGTATCCCGGTATCCCGGTGCCCCCTCC
>NW_024580947.1:11556-20798 GCF_017639235.1 Corvus kubaryi
AGGTGCCACATGCCAGCCCTGTATCCCGGTATCCCGGTGCCCCCTCCGCAGCTCTGAGCTGCTGACTTCCTGCCAGGCTTCCCAAAAGGCACATTCCAGGCGTTGGGAAGGAGCCTCTGAGCAATCTGCCGGCCGCCCACCGCCCGGGCACGGCTGGGCGGGAATGGGAGCAGCTCTCTCCGGATCGATCCGCCTTTTCCCGCAGCAGCCAGGCCTGCCCGGGAAGGCGCCGCAGCCCCCTCCAAGCTGCTGCTCCCGGCGCTCGGCACCGTGCCGGGATCTGCTGCCAAGGAGGAGCTGAGATCCCACCATTCCCGCCGGGCTCAGCCGTGACGGAGCCGCCTCCGAGGGAGCGGGGCCGGGGAGGGAAGGGAAGGGAAGGAAAGGAAAAGGTGTCCATCGCCATTCCAGGAGCCACCGGGAGATGGAATGAGGGACAGGGACACGGGGACACCTGGGGGGCTGCCACAGGTGGGAGCGGTGATCCCTGCGGGAATGGGGGCACTGGGATACGGGATCCCCATGGGATCCTCTCCGTGGGGAGCCAGGCAGTGCACAGCTGGATCTGGTGTGCCAGGATCACGGACAGCTGGAATGTGCACAGCTGGATCCACGTACCTGGGACACAGCTGGGGACAGATGGATGCCCAGGGGACGTGGCTGGGATGGGACAGAGGGACACAGGGAGCTCTGTGCGGGATGGGGACGTGGAGCTGGGAATCACCTCGAGCCACAGGGATGGGGCAGGGGGACAGGGACAGGACAGGGGGACAGGGACGGACGGATGAACAGGAACAGGACCGGGGGACAGGGACGGACGGATGGACAGGGACAGGACGGGGGGGAGCCAACACAGCCCCACCCGTCCCTGAGGCCCCCCAGAGCCCCCAGCCCCGGCGCTCACCGGGCCTCGGCCGCCAGCAGCTCATCGTAGTGCGCCGAGCGCTGGTCATCGTCCTGCCGGTAGCGCAGCACCGTGGCCAGGCCTTTGCTGACCAGCGCCTCCGCGATGTTGCTGCGGGAACAGGGCGGGATCGGTGTGGGAATTGGGGCAGGGACACCTCCATCCCACCCCATCCCACCCCACCCCATCCCATCCCACCCCATCCCACCCCATCCCATCCCATCCCATCCCATCCCATCCCACCCCATCCCACCCCACCCCACCCCACCCCATCCCATCCCACCCCATCCCACCCCACCCCATCCCATCCCATCCCACCCCAAGGGAAGGCTCGGAGTGACACATCCCAGGTCTCTGGGCACAGTGGGGGACCCGAAGCCTCCCAGCAGTGCCCCAAAAACCCCACCCCAAAAATTCCCCCAAACTCCCCCCACCCCAAACCCAGCAGGCTCAGCATCCCCAGGCCACAGGAACGCCCTCTGGGATTTCCCAATTCCATCACTTTTATCCAGGAGCTGGGTTGAGCATTGGTTTGGGAGCAGGGGGCACCATCCCCAGACCACGGGAATCTCCTTGATTCCACCATCCCACTTTTTTTCCGGGAAAGCAGCTTTGGGGGGGGCTTGGACAGGAAGGACCCCCCCTCCCCCCCCAATCCCCATTCCCTCGGGAAGCGGCTTGGAGCAGCGTCTCCCAGTGAACGGGGATTTCTGGGATCAGAAGGGGGGCCGGTGCAAGGCGGGGATGAATCCCTCACATTCCACTGCTTTAAACAGATCCATGAATTCTCCTTCGCCAGCGCATCCCTAATTCTCCTCCAGTCACCGCCCCCCCGCTAATTCCCTCTGTATCCCCAAAACAAGCGGATCTATCCAGAGGATGGAGGGACTGATCCCTTCCCGAATCCCGGGTGTGCCCCTTCCTGAGGAGGGGGATGGGCAAATCCATCACCGGGAGCTGAAATTAGGTCTCGGAGCAGGGGGAGGAATCCAAAAATTGGGGATTGGCGAGAGAGGGAATCGCTGCAGCTGGAGCAGCTGTGGCAGTGCTGGGAATGCCGAGCACTGGGAATGGGAGCCCCAGAATGGGCACCTGGGAATGGGAACCCCAGAATGAGCACCTCTGGGAATGGGAACGCCAGGAATGGGCACCTCCGGCTGCTTGGGAAGCAGCGGGAGCTGGGGGAGGCCAGGGAAGGGCCAGGCTGGCTCCCACTGGTCCCTGATATCCCCCATCCCAAACCCATCCCACTCCCCATCCCAGATATTCCACTCCCCATCCCACTGAAATCCTGGAACGGGGTGTGGAAAAGCGTCCCCCTTGTCCCCTCCCTGGGCCATCGGAGAGCCCGGATGCTCTGGAGCATTCCCAGCATTCCCAGACATGAAATCCTGCTGCTTCCCAGTGCCAGAACTGGAAATTCCGGGAAAAGCCCAAATTCTATAAGGGTTCAGAGGTTTTAAGACTCAGAACTCCCACTGGGACTGATCCTGGCACACAGGGAAGAGCTGTGGGAGCACTGCAGGAAGGAGGGCAGGGAACAGGGAGACAGGGAAATGGCTCGGAGAAGGAATTCCAGCCCATGGATTCCAGATCCTGCTCCAGCCCCACTCCCTGCTCCTCATCCCAGCCAGGGAGTGGGAGGCATCCCCCATTCCCACTTCCAAAGCAAGCTCTGGAATGGAGCCGGAGCTGTGGCCTGGAGGGAAGGATCCCCCAGTAAATCCCAGATTAAAGACTGGGAATAGGGTGGGGAAAATCTCCTCAGGCTGGAAAATTCCAATTCGGGGACTTCAAGCCAAAAATGTCCATTTTTAAGCTCCTCCCACAGCTCCTTTCCCCAGGGAAGTTTCGGAGGGGTTTCATCCCACCAGAACCAGTGCCCAGCACAGACTGGGATCGGGATTGGGATCAGGATCAGGGGTGCCAAACTCATCCCAGCTCCCAAACTCCAAATCATCCCGAACTGCAGCATCCGGCCCCACTGCCCCCAGCCAGCGAAGGGACCCCCCGCTCCCACCGGGAATTGAGCCTGGAATTACAGCTCAGGGAGCTCCTGAAATGTGGGGTTTGGGATTTCCAGGAGCTTTTTTTTTCCGAGGATAATGCAGGATGCTGTGGGATGCTACAGAATGCAGCAGCATTCCTGGGGCAGGGATCAGGCCCAAAACACGGAGGAGATGGAAGGGAGAGATGGGATAGAGGAATCCCGGGTCCAGGCCATGACAGGAGCAGTGATAGACAGGGATGCATGCAGGGATCCAGAGGGGATGCATGCAGGCATCCAGGCAGGGAAACAGGCAGGATGCGGGCAGGGATAGGGGCTGGGAGATGAGCAGGGATCTGGGCAGGAATATGGGCAGGGATCCGGGCAGGGATCCAGGCTGGGATATGAGCAGGGATCCAGCAGGAGAAGCCGGGTTTGTGCTCCAGCCCCCCCAGTTCCCAGTGCCCGGAGCTGGGATCGGAGCTGGGATCGGGGCTGCAGCTCCTGCCCTGGCTCCCGCCCCGGTGCCGCCGTGCCCGGAATTCCAAGCAGGCTCAGCCCAGCCCAGATGCCGGACGGACACTCCAGGAGGACAAGCCAGGCTTTATTCCCTGCTCCATCCCAGCCTGGCAAAGGCCCCGGGACACAGACCCCGCTCTGTTCCACCCCCGGCATCCCGGGATGCAGCGCCGGGAATGGCACCGGCACCGCTGGGAACATCCCGGGAACGCGGGGCAGCTCTCCCAGGCCTGGGATTAGGAGCAGGAAAACCCTGCTCTCCCAGATCTTCAGGAAAGGGAAGGGAAGGGAAGTGCAGCTCTCCCGGCCCCTGGCTCAGGGAAGGGAAAGGCAGCGCTGCAGCGCTTTGGGCGCTTTCCAAAATAGCTGCTACCGGGAAAAAATCTGGGAAAGCAACCAAGGGCCTATGACAAATCCTCCCTACGCAGCTCCGGAGCCGCTGCCAGCCCGAGGCTCGGCCTATCCACAGGGATGAGCCCAGGGCTTGGCCTATCCAGGGATGTGCCTGAGACTCGGCCTATCCAGGGAAGTGCCCAGGGCTCGGCCTATCCAGGGATGAGCCCAGGGCTCAGCCCATCCAGGGATGTGCCTGAGGCTCGGCCTATCCACAGGGAAGCGCCCAGGGCTCGGCCTATCCACAGGGATGAGCCTGAGGCAGCGGCACCCGTGCCCCAAGGGGGACAAGCCCCAGTTCTGGCTGCGGGGCAGCTGCCCTGGAACTCTCCCCATTCCCAAACCTTCTCATGGAGAAGGGAGTCAGGGAGGGGGTCCCTCGGGAAGGACAGCCATCCCGGGATACACAGTGGGGGTGACTCCTCCAAAGCCGCCCCCGAGGCAGTCGGACTGGGGGAGCCTCATCCCAATATCTCCCAAAACTGCTGGAGCGGGGAGGGGGCAGGTGTGGGGGGTCCCAGGCAGCGGCATCCCAACGCATCCCACAGAATCCCAGTGCTGGGATGCCGGGAATGGGGGCTGATCCCAGGCCAAGGCCCCCGCCAGGTGGGAATGCCAGGTGGGAATTCCAGGCAGGAACCCCCAATCCCTCGGGATGACTCACATTCCGCCGATGGACACGGTGGCACAGGTGCGCTCCGAGAAGGCCGGGACGGTTTCGGTGGCGCTGCTGGCGGGGCGGATGTAATCCACGGAAACGTTCACCTGGAACAGGGACAGGCTCAGAGCCGGCATCGCCCGGCCCCCAGCGCCAAATCCCCGGGATCGGCCAGCCAGGCCCTCATCCTCTCCATGCCCAAATCCCCTGGAATCAGCCATCCAGCCCCTCATCCCATCCTCCCTGTGCCCACATTCCCACTGCCATCTCCAGCCCCTCCACTTCCCCGTGCCCAGGGAATAGAGCCGATTCCCAGCAATTCCGGCACCACCGGAGCTTCCTGGCACGTTAAACCAGGAGCCTCCCAGGCAGGACAAGATCCAGCCGGGATCGCGGCACCTGCCGGGTGTTCCCAGAGCTCCGTGGGGATCCCGAGGTGCTGCCGGCCTCGGCGCCTCCCGGGTTATGGATGCGGCATTCCCGCAGGGCAGGTGGACGGGAGCAGCACTTCCCGCTCCGCCAGGGCCGTCACCCGGAATCAGCGTCCCCGGGCGGGATGGGAAGGGCTGTGGCAGGGCAGGGAGCAGCCCGGGCTGTCCTGGAATCCCGCGGGGTCCCCGCGGCACCGACAGCACCGGGAGAGACTGGGACAAAGCTGCCACTGCTCCAGGATCCCAGACAGGGACAGGGAACAGCAGGGACTGGGAACACCTCGGGGGCAGATCCTGCAGGATGCGTCACCTCCCACTGCACCAGGGCTGGGACGAGCTGGGATGTGCAGAGATCAGGGAATTATGGAATGGGCTGGGTGGGAGGGGACCTCAGAGCCCCTCCAGTGCCAGCCCTGCCATGGCAGGGACACCTCCCACTGTGCCAGGCTGCTCCAGCCCCAATGTCCAGCCTGGCCTTGGCCACTGCCAGGGATCCAGGGGCAGCCCCAGCTGCTCTGGGCACCCTGGGCCAGTCCCTGCCCACCCTCCCAGCCAGCAATTCCCAATTCCCAATCTCCCATCCAGCCCTGCCCTCTGGCACTGGGAAGCCATTCCCTGGCTCCTGGACCTCCATGCCTTGGCCCCAGTCCCTCTGCAGCTCTCCTGGAGCCCCTTTAGGCCCTGCAAGGGACTCTCAGCTCTCCCTGGATCCTTCTCTCCTCCAGGCATCGCCCCCAGCAGTTCCCAGCACCACATCCCGCATCCACAGGCGCCGTTTCTGTGCCAATCCCACCCAATCCCATCCCTCTGTTTCCCAGGAAAGCTCCATCCTCAATGCTCTCCCGGGATCAGCTGGAATAGCCTGAGGCTCTGGGGGACAGGGGGTGACACGGGGGTGACGTGGGGATCTTTGGGGGCATCCCGGTGCCGCCCAGGGCTGCACTTGGCCTCTCTGGACTTTTCCCATTCCCTTTCCTGTTGCTGTTCCCGTTCCGCATGGCCGGAGCCATGCTGAGCCAAAGGCAGCCAGACAGGCGAGGCAGGAGCAGCCCTGAGCCCCTGCAAGCCCTCGGCTCATCCCAAAAATCACTCATTAAACCAACATCAAAATGCAGAAAAGGCCGGAGCGTCTGGCAGGGCGCCGGAGCCGAGGCTTTTCCGCGCGGAGAGGGGGCTCCGGCAGGAAAGAGCCAATTAAGGGGAACGGTTACAGCGATTCCTCGCAGCAAAGCTCCCGTCGGAACCACTGGAGGGGAAAAAGAGACGCCGATTACTCCGAGAGGCAGGTTGGGAATTCAGCTGCTCCGGGGCTTTGGAGATGTCTGGCTTGGGAGCGGCTGGCGTGGGAAACACCTGGCTCGGGATGCGGCACCGGGAGTGGGGGAGCGGCGGCAGCAGCGGAGCAGCCGGGGGGGACGGGGGATCCTGGGGGATCCTGGGGGATCCTGGGGGATCGGGATTGTCATCAGGAGGGGAGGAGTCAGGGGGGATGGGGATTGGGATGGGATGGGATGGGATGGGGTCACCCCTCAGCAGGAAAGCCCTGGGTTGTTTCCTGCTGTATCCCATTGCATTGGATCTACCCAGGGGCAGGAAGGCTCCACAGAGGGATCCGGACAGGCTGGATCCGTGGGATCCATGGGACAAGAACAATGGGATGAGGTTCCACAAGGCCAAGTGGAGCCCTGACCCAGGGTGCCCAGAGCAGCTGGGGCTGCCCCTGGATCCCTGGCAGTGGCCAAGGCCAGGCTGGACATTGGGGCTGGAGCAGCCTGGCACAGTGGGAGGTGTCCCTGCCATGGCAGGGATGGAACCATTCCGTGATTCCACGAATCCCATCCTTGGATCACACCAACCCCATGGAACGCTCCAGATGCAGGGAAGCGGCTGGAAAGCCGGGAAAGGCCCTGGGGGTGCCGCTCAGCCGGAAGGAGCCGGAGCTGCAGGGACAGGGCCCAGGATCATCCGAGGGCAGGGCCAGGTCTGTGTGACACCAGATGTGGCACCGGCACCGGCACCCCACAGCTCTGTCACAGGGGGAAGGAAGGCAAAGCATTCCCGGGATCCAAGGGCGACGTGCCCACGGAGGGGCTGGGAAGGGCTGGCTCAGGTTGGGGGTGCAGGGACCCCCCCCGGGACCCCCGTGGGCCCCGCTCCCCCCGGAGCAGCCGGAGCCGTGCCTGGGCGGCTTTCCAAGGTCAGCTGCAGTCAGGGTGGATTAAATCACTCCGGCAGCTCCGCTCCCGGGAGCGCATCCAGCCCCGGGAACAGCGGCCACCGCCGCCAATGTCACCCCACGGGGACCCCGACTCCCCGGGAGCACCCGCGCAGAGCTGGGGCTGCCAGGACATGGGGTGACCGGGAAGGGGCCCTGGCCCCGGCCCCAGGATCAGGGGCCCACCGACGCTGTTCCCAGCTCAGTGTCCCCAGGGTGGGATCCTCAGGGCGCGGCCCCTGCCACCCTGTCCCCAGCTGGTCCCAAGGTGGTGGGGACACCCCCAGTGCCCCCCGTGGTCCTGTCCCAGTTGCGGCCCCAGTGTGGGCTGGGGGGACACACTGGGGCATTCCAGGCACATCCCCGCTCCAGCCTCAGGACTCCACGGCACTGGGGATGTGTCCCCATCCACGGGGGGACAGCGGGGACGGGGACCCCCTCCCGGGCCCTGCCTGGAGCGGGGGAGGGGCTCATCCCGCCGGGAAGGGCCGGGAGCAGCCCCAGCTTTGGGATGGGGAGGGCGGGGTGGGCCCGAGGCCGTGCCGGTGCCATTCCCTGCTATTCCCTCATCCCACGGGGGGCTCCGAGGGGCCGCGGGGACACGGGGGGGCCGGGGGGGGACAGATGGGGGGTGGGCGGCAGCCCAGACCTGCCGGGCTAAAAATACCCGGCCCGCCCGCGGATCTCCCGGCCCGGCGGCGTCACCCGCTCCCGGGAATATTTTTACTTCCCTGGCAGCTCGTGCCGGGTGGAGGGGCCGGGGGGGCTGGGAAGGGGCTGGCGGGGGGCTCGGTGCCCCCCGTGTCCCTCCCGTCCCGGAGGAGGCTCCAAGAGACCTGGCGGGGGCCAGGGGTTGTGAGCAGGAATGGGCGGGATGATCGCGGCGGGATGGGGGATGGATGCAGGAGGCACCGCGGGGGCAGATCCAGGGACGCGTTTTTCCCTCTGGAGCAGCAGTTTCCCTCCCGAGGGCCGGCTCATCCCGGTCCCCCCACGCATCCTGCGGCGGGCAGCGGGATTTCCTGGGAATGGCGAGCAGGAGCCGGCTCCGTCTCCCTAACTCCCTCCACCTCTCCATCCTCCCTCCTGGAAAAGGCCGGGATGTGGAAGGAGGATGCTCCACAACAGCCCCCGGGAGCCTCCAGCGCCTCCAGCATCGCCGGGAGCGGATCCAGCGGGATCCGAGCTCCCTCCCGCTCCAGCGGCTGCCGGAGGGGCCACGGAGACCCCCGGGGCAGGGTTGACCTTGGAGCGGGATAATAATGGAAGTGCAGGGCTGGGAAGCGTCGGGAGCAGGGCGAGAGACGCAGGGGAAGGAAAGATCCCGGAATTTGGAATCATCACACCGGGAATAATCTCGCTTCCCTCTGCGCCCCCTCCGCCGGGAGCCAGCCCAGCCCACTGCAGCTCCGCCGCAGCCGCGCACGCCGCGGATTCCAAGCGCAATCCGGGCGGGAAAACGGCGCTCCCGAGCAGCGCTCCCGGCTCGGCTCCGAGCGGCCAAATCCTCCCCGGCAGCCAAATCCTGCCCAGCTCCACACGTGGAAGCGGCGGGTGACGCAGCCGCTCCCGTGACGCTCCCGAGCTGGCAAAGCCGCCCCGGCTCCCGCACATTCCCGGGCTCCGGCGCATTCCCGGGCACAGGATCCCGAGGGATGAGTCCCCATTGTCCTCAGCCCCGGCTGCACCAGCAACTGGGATCTTCCCAAAATCCCCCCTCCGGACATCGCTGCTGTGCCGAGCTCTCCCTGAGCTTCCAAGTTGCCCGACATCCCAAAAATCCCTCCGTCTGCCCAAGCCTTCCCTCTTCCCGGGACTGGGATGGCATTCCCAGGGAGAAGGCTTTCTCTGGTCAAACCCATCCCTGTTTTACCCCAGCTCCGATCTCCAGCAGTGCCTGCACCTGGAGCGCTGCTGTTGGTAACCCCGAAAGGAGAATCCCTGGAATTGTCTCTGGAAGCATCCAGGTGCCTCTGAGGGGACCAGACAGGGGAATGTCCTGGAAAACCATTGGGAAAGTGGTGCTGGCACCAGGCTCAGGGCTCTGGAGATGGGCAGCATTCCCAGCTGGAATCGGCCTTTCCAAGAGGGATGGGGCACAGGGAGGGGCACAGGGATGGGCACAGGGACGGGGT
>NW_024580947.1:20808-28709 GCF_017639235.1 Corvus kubaryi
GATGTGGGGATGGGGCACAGGGAGGGGCACAGGGATGGGCACAGGGATGGGCACAGGGACGGGGTCCTGGTGGTTCCTGGGACAGCCCCGGGAGCCCCTCCTTTCTCTCCCCCATAGCAGCTGGCGAGGACGGGGCAGCATCACTTCCATGCACAGGGAATATTCATCCTGGAGCTCTGCCTTGCCGGCTCCCTCCATCCGAGCGATTAATCCCAGAGTTAATTAGGGAAGAGCCACGATCCATCTCCCGCACCCGGTGCAATTATCCGGAGCCGCTCCACGGCGGAGCAGATCGATGGGCGGAGGAGCTGGCCCTTCCCGACACGCTCCACGGATTTATTCCACAAATCCATAGTGGCCTGGGCAGCCGGGTGCCGGCAGCGGGGCCGCGGCCTCTGGTTCATCCCGTGCCACCGGGCAAATTCCAGCGGCTGGGAAGGACGTGGTGGCGCAGGGAGAGGCTCCAGCACCACAGCAAAAAACCCCAAATCCAGTCTTTATGTGCTGTGGAAATCCCAGCCTGGAAAATTCCTGCTGCTTGGATGAGAGGGCAAGAGGGAAATTACATTCCCTCTCTTCCCAGGGAGCTGGGAATTCAGGGATAGATTCCCACATCCCAGCCCCTCTCCCAGCAGGAACTGAAGGAGACGGAGCCGTGGCAGCCACGACAGGGATGTTCCTTCTTCATCCCCCCTCAGTGCTTCCTCCAGAGGGAATTCTTTTGGGAAGCAACGGCAGGGCTGACCCAGCGCTCCAGCAGGACGGGACAGGGAGGAATCCGGCAAAGGAATTCTGGGATGAAACCCAGGGTGGATTCCAGGCTCTCCCAGTCATGAGCTGGGGCTGGTGCTGGAGCAGCCGGAGCTGGAAATGCCTCGGGAATGGCAGGATGGATGGAATGGGCAGCAGCAGCTCCAGGAGAGCTCGGGGAGGTGCAAATCCCCATCCCTCAAGGCTCCTGCCCACGGCACTGGAGCAGGAGAGAAACACCCCCAGTCAGACCAGGAACTGCCAGGGAATCCCAGTCCCCTGGAGCTGGGAATGGCCTCGAGGAGCCGGGCAGGGTGGGGGGATCTCCCAGGATCCCATCGTGCCAGGATGGTGGATCTGAGGGGTCTGCCCTAAGCACGCTCCCTGCCCTGGGATGGGACATTCCAGGGACCAGTGCCACACCCTGGGGGCGGGTGCTGCTTCCACTGGGATGGGCTGGGATGGGCTGGGATGTGCCCAGGAGGAGCCTCCCCAAGGCACAGGGACAGGATCCATACGAGCGGCCCCGGAGTGCTGGGGATGGACGGAGCTCCCCAGGCAGGGCGGGACCCAGGGCAGGCTGAGCTCCCCGAATGCCAAAACACCCCGGAATCCCAGGGACCCCCAAGGTCACCCTCCAAAGGCAGCCGGTGCCAGAGCCAGTTCCAGTCCCAGTCCCTGATCCAACACAGGGCACGGCGGCAGATGGCGGAAAACCGGCACCGGTAACCCCGGAATGGCTCCAACTGGGACCACACTGAGATGCCAGAATCCCATTCCAGACCCGGTGCTCCCATCACAAACCCCAACACCCCCACACTCTTTTCTGACTCCAAGAAGCGCCAGATGTCCCATTAAAAAAATCTCCCAAGCTGCTCTTTTCCCCTTTCCCTATTTTTCCGGAATGCCCAGGCAGGCTCCGAGCTGGAAAGATCCAATTAGGCACCGAAACAGCCCCGACGAGCAGCGACGGCCACGCTGCAAAGGGAATTGATTTTATTTGACCGTTTTATGAGCATTGGAAAATTGCATCCGGAGCGTTCGCTCCGCTGGCTAACATATTCCTCATTCCCGGAATTGCTCTGAACTAGCGCCGGAAAATATGCCGGGCAAACAAAGGGACAATGAGGCAGAATTCCTGGGAAATGGGGAGCACAACCCCTCGAGGGGCGCTCCAGGGTTGGGTGCATCCCGGAATTTCCGTTGGAGAGGCTCCGGTTGTCTGTAAGGAGCTGCACAGTGGCACCGGCATTGGACTCATCCCATCCCCATTCCCTCATCCTCAGCCTCATCCCTTCCTTCATTCCCTCATCCTCAGCCTTGTCCCTTCCTTCATTCCCTCATCCTCAGCCTTGTCCCTTCCTTCATTCCCTCATCCTCAGACTCATCCCTTCCTTCATTCCCTCATCCTTGGCCTCATCCCTTCCTTCATTGCCTCATCCTCAGCCTCGTCCCAACCTTGCCCACTCCCTCCATACCTTCTTCCCGATGAGCTTCTTGCGCAGGAATTCCCGGGCCTCGAACATGTAGGGAATGTCGTAGAGGGGCCTCAGCTTCCTGTTCTTGTCCTGCCGGGAGAGGGGACGCGGGTCAGGGGATTCCCAAATCCCTCCTGGATCAGCATCGCCCCCGCCCTCTCCCAGGCCCCCCACCCCATTCCACACCCCATTCAGGCTTCCCAAGGTCCGTGAACCCCACGGGGACCCTGGGATAATCCCAACATCCCCTGGGAGGAGGTGCCGGCAGCCTCGTGGTGCCAGGGTGGGCATCTCCAAGCGGCAGCTCCAGAAGGGAACGGGGTGATAGGAATTCGGGGTGGGGGTGACCAGGGTGACCTCCAGGGTGTCCGGCCCCTGTCCAAGGGCATCTCCTGGAGCTGAATCCCTGCAGAGACTGTGCAAAAAAGGGGAGATTCCCAATGGAAACGGGGATTTCACCCAACGGGATTCAACGGAACCCAACGCAACCCAGTGTAACTCAACGTGACCCAAAGTGACCCAACGCAACCCAGTGTAAATCAGTGTGACCCAAAGTGACCCAACACAACCCAACATGACCCAATGTAACTCAACGTGACCCAAAGTGACCCAAAGCGACCCAATGTAATTCAACGTGATCCAAAGTGACCCAAAGCGACCCAATGTACCTCAACGTGACCCAAAGTGACCCAACAAGTGACCCAACACAACCCAGTGTAACTCAACGTGACCCAACGTGACCCAACGTGACCCAAAGTGACCCAATGTAACTCAATGTGACCCAAAGTGACCCAGCGTGACCCAACCCAGCCCCGGTGGAGGACGGCCCCTGGCAGTCGCTCTGCGCGCCGGCATGGTGCCGTGGGCAAGACGCCCTCACACCTCCCCGAGCTGGGGAGGAAATCATGGAAAAGAGGGAGATGAGGCCAAAGCAGCCAGGAACAGAGGAGCGGAGTCAGACGGAGAGGGAGCGGGCGGACACCGGCGCCGGCACACAGCTCCTCCCTAACGAACGAGGCTTGGACAGAGTTTATTGTCCTTGACATCGCTCGTTCCCTCCTCCGCTGCCCGCATCGCCGCGGCCCTGCCAGCACTGGAGATGGGAACGGGATGGAGCCGGTGAGAGGATTCCCAGGAACCCAGAGCCAGTGCCAGTGCTGGGAACGGGATGGATCTGGCAACGGGATCACTGGGAACCCAGAGCCAGTGCTGGGAACGGGATGGATCACCAGTGCTGGTGATGGGAATGGAATGGATTCTGTGAGGGGATCCCTGGGAACCCAGAGCTGGCACCAACCCTATCCCAGAGGCAGCTCCTGCTGCAGGCAGAGGCTGAAAACCCCTTCACAGGCAGGTCCCGATCCTGGCTGGATTTCCCCTGGAAACAGCAGCTTTCACACTCGCTGGGGACCACTCACGGAAAAGGTTCCTGACACCCAGCAAGGCGGGACCGAGGAGCCAGCACGGAGCTGTGCTGGGCAGCCAGGATGTGGTGCCAACCTGCCAGCCCCAGGACTTCCAGCAGGGAAAGAGCCTTGTCCTGGCCTAGCCGGGCACACGAGGATGGCCCAGCCGGTGGCACGGCTTGGGAATGTGCTGCTGCCATCGGGAAGGCCGGCACCACTGCCCCGCTCCCGGTGAGGCGCTCGGGGATGGAGGCGGTTCCAGTATTTAACCAGTGCCAGAAAAATTCCCGTTCCCGTGCCACGGCTGGAGTGGAGCCCCGGGATAAATCCGGGGGGCTCCTATGGCAGCGTCTCCCCCCAGACCCCCGGCATTCCCTGGAGCTGGAGCACACCCGGAGCCGCCCCCGCTCCAGGGAAGCCGGGATATTGGGATGATGAATTCCTCATTTCCCAGTGCCATGGAACCGCAGGGAGATGGAGGATTCAGCCAATGGGGGGCCACGGGCCGGGCTCAGCTCCCACTTAGGCATCTCCTGCCCCCAAAGCAGATCCCAAAGCAGATCCCAGGCGCTGCTGCAGCCCCTGGAGATGTGGGAGCTTGGAACGAGCACGGAGCAGCTGCTGCAGCACCACCGGCCTCTCCCTCTGCTCCCTCCCAGGGGAGCACAGCTCCCCCTTCCCAAGCTTCCACCCCCTGCCCATAGGCTCCCGGGCCATTCTCAGCCCTGAATCCTCAGGGTGACTCCCAGACCCTTCCATCAGTGGGATCTGACCGATCCAGGCCCTGAGCCTCTCCTGCCCTCGCCAAGGTCACGGCGGAGCTCCGACACTGAGCGCGGCTCCGCACAGCAAAGCCCTGTGCAAACACTAATTAATCCTCACTAACGAACTCCAAATTTATGGCTTAGTTAAGTGTCTGTCTGGCACAGGCTGTTAAATCCCTAATCCCATCCCGCCAGAGCGTGGGAAGCGGGACGGCAAAGCCCTGGGTGGCCCCGGCATCGCCCAGCAGTGCCAAGGGCTCAGGGGCTGGAGGAGAATTCCTGAAGGAGCTGTGGAGGTGGGACCCGAGTCCTCCCCAAAGCTCCATCAGGCCCGCAGCCACTGGGACCACCCCAGAAAGGAATCACTCCAGAAAGGGGCCACCCCAAAAAGGGGACAACCAGCACAGGCACCCCAGCACCAGCGCGATTCCTACACCGTGCTGGGATCCGCGGTGCCATCGTGCCAGTCCTGGATGCGCCGTGGAGGCGGGACCCGAGTGCTCCCCAAAGCTCCATCGGAGCAGCTCATGGGTCTGCAGCCGTGTGGGACCACCCCAGGAAGGGGTCACTCCAGGAAGGGGTCACCCCAGGAAGGGGTCACCCCAGGAAGGGGTCACCCGCACAGGCCCCGCAGGGCTGTACCAGGACCCACGGCTGCCCCATTCCAGCCCCGGACGTGCCGGCGCTGACGGAGCCCTCACATCCCACTGCTGCTGCTGCTGCAAAATGCCCATTCCCTTCGGGAATTCTCAGCACACAGCTTGGTTGCACCAGGCGCTGGATAATGGGAACGTTTAAGTGCCCAGCTCAAACCGCCCCAGCCACCGCCCTGTCAGCCCCCATTAAATCCCGCTTTGTTGTCCCACAGCGATGACATTCCCAGCACAGGGACGGCGGCAGCTGATGGCTCTGGGAAGCCGTTCAAGAACTCGGGCGCTCAGCTGAGGTTTTGCAAATAAACATGAAAAATCAATGGAATGGCAAGAAGGTAACGGAATTCCACAGCCGGCAAACTCCGGCAGTGCCGACACGGAGAAGGATTTTGTTGGGCTTAACCCATTTCCCGAGGCAGGAGCTGGATCCCAGCAATGATTCACCTCGGAAGCTGCGGCTGCCCCATCCCTGGAATGTTCCCAGGGCTTGGAACACCCTGGGATAGCGGGAGTGTCCCTGCCCATGGTGGGACTGGATGGGCTCCAAGGTCCCTTCCAACCCAACCCAACTCATCCCAATCCATTGTGGGATCCCTGGATTCCATGAGATGCCAGTCCCGGCCCTCCTCGGCTGCTGGAGAGAGTCATCAGCCACTGAGATGTTAATTAAGCGCAGGGATCCGAGGCTCACTTAATTAAAGGTGAGCAGCGAGGACGTCGCTCCATTAGCACCGAAGCCGGAGCTGCATCTTCAGGGAGCTGCCGGAGGAGGGGAGCACCCGTTCCCTTCCCTCCCGGAACGTGGAGATTCCGATCCCAAATTTGATGGGAATGTGCTGCTTTATCCCAGGCTGGGGGAGCCGGGGCGAGGAAGCGGCGTTTTGGTTCCAGTGGGGGATTTGGTTCCAGAGGGGGACAAGAGCCCCCCCTGAATTCCCTGCTCCTGGAGCAGCCCCCCCAAGGCCTGGAACACCCGACAGGGCGAGAGAATTCCGGCTCTCCTGCCCAATTAACAGCGCTACACCGGGCGAGGCCTAATTAAGGTCTATTTCCAGGGAAGCAGCAGCCCGTATCCACTGCCAGGATTCCAGGGGGGATTGGACATTCCCGGCTGCCGGGGGTCCCGCTCCCAGCCCCAGCCCCATCCCGAGGGCACAGGGTGGGGGTGATGATGGATGCAGGCACAGCTGGAGCAGCTGGAAATGCTCCGAGACCCGGGATGGCAAACCCAGCTCCCACATTCCGACTCTGTAGCCCCCAGGGGACCCCAGGCTGGTCCATTCACTTTGTGGGAGAAGGATCCCGGGGATCCAGGATGGCTCCTGCTCCCGGGAAGCCGAAGCAGGGACGGGGCAATGGCTCATCAGTGGTGTCATGCCACGGTTCACCCTCAGCTGAACCCACCAGGGATGTCCCAGGTGGGAAATCCATCCCGGAGAATCATCCCGGAGGCCATGACAGGGAACAGGCAGTGTCTGGAACGCGCATCCCACTGATCCCGGGGTGCTCGGAGCAAGGGGAATGGCCCAAGCCCCCTGGGATGAGCCAGAGCTCCCAGCTCTCCAAGCAAAGATTCTGGGGTTTTTCCCAAGAACTCCGGGTGCCAGCACTCAAGGGGGGACCCCAGTGGAGCCAAGGGGACCCAGAGCCTGGTGGCGCTGCGGGATGGCAGGTGGGGAGAGCCCCCCCGCCCCTGCCAGCGCAATTAGGGAGGCTCATTATTTGTACAGTAATTAGCAGAGCTCATCAACTCCCAGCGCCACGGCGGAACGAGCGGGAGGAGAGCGGGAGCTGCCAGCTGGAAACGCCAGCGCCGGGGGGGGACAGGGACACTGCAGCCCCCAGGGTCCCCTGGGGCAGAGCCGAGCGCTGGGCAAGGATCCCATCGGGAGCAGCAGAAGCCCCCAGGGATCCAGGGAGGCTCCTGCTCCTGGGAAGCCAGGGCAGGGAAGGGGCGACGGCTCATCGGCGGTGTCACGCCACAGTTCACCCTTGGCTGAACCTGCCAGGGATGTGCCGGGTGGGAAATCCATCCCGGAGATCCATCCTGGACATCCATCCCGGAGCCGGCGGGGCGGTGACAGGGAGCAGCGGGAGCACTCAGGAGCGGCTGCTCCATGTCACAGCCCGGGGAAGCTCCGCTCCACTGGGGCCCAGGAGCCGGGCAGCGCTGGGAACGGCACCAGGAGCAGCCACAGCCCTGGGAAGTGACAGCCCCGAGGACTGCGGGACGTTCCATGAATGGGGACGGGGATGAGCAGCTCCCGGGGACATCCCGGGGATATTTGCAGGCAGCCCCGAGCAGGCGCTTGTTTGAGAAGCGATGCCTGAAGTGGGCACTTGGCCTCTCCCACCTCTCCCACCTCTCCCGCCTCTCCTGCTCCGGAGCTCCCGCTCCCTCCTTGCCCCCACGCGCCGCCGGTGCCGCAGTCCCTGAGAGCTGCTTGGGTGACAGGAGCTGGGCAGCGCTGGAGGCTTTGGTGGCACTGAGGGACAGAGGGCACAGCCAGGGGCTGGGGGCAGAGGGGCAGCACAGCTCGAGAACCGTGGGACAACTGTGGCTGGAAAAGCCTCGGAGTCCATCGGGTCCAACCGTTCCCAGCACTGCCAAGGCCACCACTGCCCCTGTCCCCAGGTGCCACATCCACAGGGCTCTGAAATCCCTGCAGGGATGGGGACGCCCCCCTGTGCCAGGGCTGCACAGCCCTTTCCAGGAGGGAATTCCCAAACATCCAACCCGAGTCATTCCCTCTCTCCTGTCCCTGTTCCCTGGCAGCAGAGCCCGACCCCCCCGGCTGCCCCTTCCTGTCAGGGACTTGTGCAGAGCCACAAGGTCCCCCCTGAGCCTCC
>NW_024580947.1:33709-35747 GCF_017639235.1 Corvus kubaryi
CTGGCACTGGAGGGGCTCTGAGCTCCCTTCCCACCCAAACCATTCCATGGTTTTATGATTCCAACATTCCAGGCTGAGGAATAATCGGGGAAGAATCCCTTAACTGGGGCTGGGGCGCTGTTGGGAGCTTCCCAAGGGGCTTTAACCCTGCTGGCAGCCCCAGCCCGGCCCCAAAGCCCTCTGTGGGGGAAGCCGGGCAGGCAGTGCCCTTCCCAAGGAATTACTGGGGGGATCAGCCGAGCACGGTGCTGCCCATTCCCGGGGGATTCATTATCTGCCGGTACTTGGCTCGGTGCCCCCTCTCCGGGGCTGATGAGGAAATTGAGACATCCCAAAATATCCGCTCCTTCCACGGATCCCTGGTGGCTTTTTCCTTCCTCATTTCCCCACCGCAACATTGGAATTCGGTGTTCAACGAGCCCGACTTCCCTGGGAGCTCCAGGAGAGCTGCTCCCAGCGAGGCTGAGATCCCTGGAAAAGCTGTGCCAGCAGCCCCAGCACAGCCAGGAGCATCCCTGCTCCAGGCATCCAGGTTTTCCTGGATAATGGGAGACACGGCTCTGCTGCCGCAGGGTTCTTGTCCCAGCCACTGGAATTCATCCGGCCCCAGCCTGCGCATCCCCCTCAGGAACGAACTGCCCAAAAAAGGTGGAAATCACAGGAGTAAGTTGGATTTATGCTGAATATCCTTCAGATGTTGGGAGCAGACCCTCATCAGCAGGCACCTGGAACGAGGGTGCTGCATCCCAGGCACCCCAAACCGGGCCCTGGGAATCGGGGGATGCATCCCAACCCCCCGATGGTTGGGAGATGCTGGCTCCGGGCTACCCCCGACCGAATCCGGGTGGCTCCTGGCACATCCCGGAGTCCCTGCGATGTCCCCGAGCCCCCAGAGCTCCCAGCCAGAGCTGCCCCATTCCCAGCTCCCAAGGCTCCAGCGGGGATTCCAGCACGGGAGGCTGAGCCAGGAATGCGGCTGGAGGAGCCTCGGGATGTGGCTCCGCGGGCACCGAGCGGAGTTTGGGAATCCAGCAGCGTTTTGGCTGCTCTGCTCCCATGGAGAGGGAAATTGGGGTCAGCGTTCCCAGAACAGGCATGATCCAGACCCGGGCCCGGCTGTGGGACACTGCGACACCGGGAGATACCTCTGCTCCCTAAAAGCGTCACCGAGGGGACGGGAACGGGGACAGGGACGAGGACGGAGCCGGCAGCCGCTGCCAGGCACAGCCATTCCAGCGCTCTGGGAGGAGCCTGCGCACCTTCCCCACTGTTATCCCGGATTTCAGAGGATAACTGCAAACCCCGAGGGATGCGGAGCGGGGCTGTCGCTCCAGGCCCTCCCTGCCCTGGATTTGGGGTCGCATGGCCGGGGACATGTCCCCGCTCCCAGCGGGTTTAATGTCCACGGATCCTCCCGCGGGCACCAGGACCCGGAGCGGGGTCAGGGCGGGAACTGGGAGCGCTGGAATGCGGGAGCAGCTCGGAGCCCGGCCCGGAGCCGGCCGGGAAGCTGCACTGAGCACTCCAAGCCCACCCGCACGTGACGGAGGAAAGGAGGAAAAGCAGCCGGAGAAAAGTAGGACAGCAGGGCTGGGAGCGAGGGAAGAGCTTTTAAGGATGGAGCTGCCTCCCCTGTGCGGGGCCTGGGACGGGGGACACCCCGAGCTGTCACTGTCACCATCATCATCACTGCCACTGCCCCCCCTGCCCCGCTCACAGCACACCCCGAGACCCCCTCGCCAGCCCTGGGGGCTGCGCCATGCTGGCGGGTCTGGGGAAAAGGCAGGATGGATCCATGATCCATGGCACGGGCAGGATCCCTGGCATGGGCAGGATGGATCCATGATCTATGGCACGGGCAAGATCCATGGCACAGGCAGGATGGATCCATGATCCATGGCACGGGCAGGATCCCTGGCACAGGTAGGATGGATCCATGATCCATGGCACAGGCAGGATGGATCCATGATCCATGGCACGGGCAAGATCCATGGCACAGGCAGGATGGATCCATGATCCATGGCACGGGCAGGATCCC
>NW_024580947.1:35757-40963 GCF_017639235.1 Corvus kubaryi
GGGCAGGATCCATGGCACAGGCAGGATGGATCCATGATCCATGGCACAGGCAGGACCCATGGCACAGGCAGGATGGATCCATGATCCATGGCATGGGCAGGATCCCTGGCACAGGCAGGATGGATCCATGATCCCTGGCACAGGCAGGATCCCTGGCCCAGCCCCAGTCCCGGGCACAGCCCAGGTCACCTCCAGCACAGCCATGGTGACACCGGGGCCGTGCCAGGCCACGCCATCCCGGTGCCAGGAGGAACCCAGCCCTTCCTTGCCACCAAGCCCTGCAGATCCAAGGCAGCTCCTCCCTGGAAAGTCATTTCCAAGTATCCCCACAGCTTTGCCACCTGCACTGGGGATTTTGGGAGGCTCTGAGGTGCTCCCAGAGCCCCCCAGGGTGGCCGGTGCCACCACAGCCTGGGAACTCGAGCTGGGGGAAGGAGCTGGGGGGCTGCAGGTGCCAGTGAGGGATGTTCCCAATCCATCCCCCCTCCACCCCATCCATCCCTCACGTCTCCAAATGTCTGGCACTGAATCCAGCCGGTGCTAATGGAGGGGGAATATTCATGATTCCCAATTCCGGGAGCGGCGCCGGCAGAGGTGCAGGAATGGGGGTGTTCCCACTGTTCCCACGGCTCCAAGCCCCGAGCTCCCGCCTTCCCGAGCAGGGAGGGATGGGTGCCTTGGGATAAACACGGAGCCCTGGCCCAGCCGGGACCCCTGTGGCCACTCCGAGGTGGGAGCAGGACAGAACTGGCGGCTGGGGCGCGAGCCTGGGCCAGGTCCTGGGGCCGGAGCTTCCCTGTCCCGTCCGTGTGCAGATGGAGCTGCTCCCGTCCCCTCCCTGCCCCGCCGGGTGATACCACCGTGTGTCCCAGCCCTGTCCCCAGTGCCCCCTCGGCCACCCCGGGTGGTCACTGGGCAGGATCCGGGGCACTGCTGGAGCCGTGCCGGGCACTGAACTCCAGCTCCACAGAAGGAATGGAGCCAGCACAGAGGCTCATCCCGCACTAAAACCAGGGATCAGCTCCCGAGGCACGAGGGCCGGAGCATTAATTGTGGAGCTCAGCTCTGTGCCAGGATGGAGGCTCTGCTCCAGCTCAGCACAATTTTCCACGTGCTGAGTGAGGAATTCCAGCAGCTGCCGAGGAGCTCAGAAGGTCAAAGCTCGGCTCTCCCGGCAGCGTTTTCACACTCGCCCAGCAGAGCGAGAAACAGCCGGGGCTGGGCTCAGACCAAACCTCTGGAGCGGCTCCCGGAGCGCGCGAGGCTGGAGCAGCATCCCCGGGAATGCGAGCTGGCAGGTGCCTGGATCTCCCTCCAAGCATCGGTGTCACAGCACCAGGCAGGAATTGCAGCACAGGGATTACAGCACTTAGCGGGAAGTGCTTGGGGAAGTGTCTGAGCACAGTCCCATCTCCGGGGATTTCTCCTGCCACGCAGCAGATCCAGGTTCCGGCGGCAGCAGATGGGCTGAGCGGGGCCTGCTCGGAGCAGTGCGGCCCCGGGGCCTCCCGGAGCTGCTGCCTCATGGAAAAGCTGCTCCGTAATTGCTGGCAAGCTCCTGCCCAGACTCCCGGCCGGCTCCGGGGCTGGCCGGCTGCTCCAGCACCAGCCCGGCTTCTGCTGCCACTGCTGCCGCTCCAGCGCTCGGGGCTGGAGGCTGCTCCCGTTTCGCTGCCGAGCTGCTGCTCCCTGAGCCGTGAGCGATTTCCTGGGATGCCAGCAGCTGTAATCCATACAGGATCCCAACCGTGCCAGCTCACAGATTAATCCAACCCGGAGCAGGCCTTGTACCTGGCGCTGGCAGCTCCCCCGGGAGCCGGCTCCGGCTGCGCCGCGTGTTTGGCCATTTGCTTGCGGCCGGGGAGGGAAAACGCTCCGGAGACAAAGCGGAGCCATTCCCCGGCTCCCCCCGGCCTCCCCCAGCCGGAATTGAACACCCTGCGCTGCCGGGAGCCGCGGTGCCGCAATCCGGAGCCGCGGATCGAACACCAAAGGGCTGCTTTTCCAGGCAGGAATGACTTTGGGAGCGGCAGGAGGCTCAGCAGCCGCAGATGCAAGCGAATCACTTTTCCCGGCGCAGCGCTTGCTGCCCGGAGGGCACATTCCAGGTTCCCAGAACATGCTGACTGCACTCGTCTTCTCCCTGGAAGCGACTGCAGCTCCCATTAAATATTGATCCGGGAACTCCGGTGCCCCCGCTCCTCCTCTCCTCGGCTCTGCCAATATTTAGAATCCATTAAAGTCGCGTGCGGAGCACTCGGAGCTCGGCCGGCTCCGCGCCGGCGAATCGGTTCCGTTACACAACCCGTGGATGAGCTGCCACGATCCCTGTAGCTGCAATTTAGCGGGAGCGGGCCTGGATGAGTTCATGGCTTTGTTCCTCGTTAATCTTTCATGCTCGCTGAGTGCGGAGCAATTTGTGCAGCACGAGCCCTGCACGACAAATCGGAGCCGTGACCTGCTCCGCACGCGTCCCGCCCGGCATCCCCACGGGCACGGCTCCGCCGGCAGCGCGGCCTTGGATTCAACCCCCGGATCCCGGGAATGACTCCCTGGACCCACAGGGACCCACAGGGACCAGGACAAGGGGGGACACGGGGCGGGGCTCGGCCGAGCTGGGGATCCCCCGGTTCCTCCAGGCTCGTTCCCAGAAGGATCAGGGAATGCTGGGGGTGGGAAGGGACCTCAGAGCCCCTCCAGTGCCAGCCCTGCCATGGCAGGGACACCTCCCACTGTCCCAGGCTGCTCCCAGGCCCGTCCGGCCTTGGACGCTGCCAGGGATCCAGGGGCAGCCACAGCCTCGGCACCACAGCCCCGGGGATTTGGCAGAGCCAGCGAGCAATTCCCGCCTGGAAAACGCTCCCTCTGCCAGCCCTTCCTCCCAGCCCTCTCCTGGCAGGGCTGTGGCAGCGCCCGCGCTCCCGAGGGTGCCAGCGCAGCCTCTGCAGGGCCCGAGGAGCGTTCCCAGCTCCCAGCAAGGCTCTGCCAAGCCGTGCAGTCACCCTCTTCCCAAAATCCAGCTGGCTGCTCCCTGGAAGAGCTCCCAGCGGACACCTGCAGACCATCTGTCGAGCGGCACCCACTGAGCGGGGCCGGGCGCCCACAGCACCCCGGGCTCTCCATGGGTATCCAGGGTGGCTCAGAGCTGGGAGCAGCAGCTCATTTCCAGGGATGGAGCAGCTGGGATTGCTAAAAATGGGTGGGATGGGATCTTTCCCAGCTCCTTTCCCAGTTCTTCCCACAGGGTTACAAATCCAACTGGAATGGCCTCAAAACCGGAGCTGCAGGGGCCGGGCTGCCCTTGGCCCCAAGGTCACTCCCTGCCCTTCCTACCTCCGGCGGTGCCGGCTGGGGCTGGCAGAGCTCCAGGCAGGTCGTTGGCACAGAGCTCTCCCAATCCCACGGAAATATCCCGGGAACCAGCGAGGGACAGGGAAAGGAGCAGAGGAAACACCGGCTGTGATGGGTTTGGGTGAGACACGGCTCTCCCTGGAACCTGCTGGAATGTGGCGGGATGAGCAGCGGAAGCGGCCACGGCCAGCACCCCTCCCGAGGGAACGGGGGACACGGAGCGGCCACGACATTCCCGGCACACAGAAATCCTGCCGGGATCCAAACCCTGGCACCTCTGGGAGCAGCCGGAGCCTCAGAGCCACGGCTGCCCTGGAGTCGTCGGGATCTGCAGGACAGGGAGCGTCCGGAGAGCCGGACACAGCCACGGAATCCCGCCTGGCACCACCCCCGAGAGCACCCTGGAATGTCCCACATTCCAGCCGGGATGCTGATCCCTGGCTGTGAGGGTCCCGCTCTCCGGAGGCTGGCGGGAGCGGGGGCTGGATGATCCAGCAGCTCCCTGCCTGTGGAATCGCAGCAGAAAGCCAAGGAACCCGCGTGCAGCTCCTGAGAGCTGGGGAAAAAATACCCGAGCCCGAATCCATCTGTTCTCCCCTCTCTGAAGCCATTTCCAGCTTCCCTGTGCTCCAGCTTTTCCCTGCCCAGCTCTGTGGCAGCTCCGGGAGGCTCCCGTCGCTCCTGAGGCTGAAGTAGCCACAGCACCAGGATTCCCCATCCCACACTCCACCCAGAGGGGTCCGGGATCCCTCCCCAGCGCTGGTGTGGGGCAGAGGGACAGGAATGAGCCGCCACCCAGGGGAAACGTGGAAAACCAGGGAGCTTCAGCTTTATATCCGTGGAAAACGCGGCTGGAAGCGTCCCAGGGCCATCCCGACAATCCCGGGAGAAATCCCAGTGCCAGGCTGGTCTCGGCTGCTCCGCTGGGAAAGGAGCCGGGATATCCCCGCTCCCAGCGCTCCCAAAAAAGCCCCGGAGCCGCCGGCAGCCCCCGCGTCCCTGCCCGGGCCGGGGGCACTGCCCCAGCTCCAGCTCCCAGCCCACCCCCAGAGGCTGCGCGTTCCCTGCTTTTCCCGTTGAATCAGGATCCATGTGCTCGACTCCCCCTCCTCTGGAGAATTCCCAATTAAGAGATCAATTTAGATAAATTGGGGATCGGAGCAGCTTCGTGCTGCAATTGCAGCAATCCAGAAAATTCAGCCGGAGTGGCTGACGGGGCCTGGGATGCGGCTGCCCGAGGGAACGAGCTGGTGACTGGGAAAGGGAATGGGACTATCCCAAACTCTGGGAACAGTGGCGGCACTGACACCCAGGGAAGCTCCGAGGCAGAATCCCCACAGCTGGATCCAACAGCTCCGAGCCCCTCTCACTCTTCCTGGGAATCGGCTCTTCCTCCCATCCCACGGAACTGCCGGACACGGCTCAGTTCCGCCTCTGGATGGATCCAAGGGCAGCAAACCACTCCGGGGAGGGTGGATCCCAAATCCCACCACAGGGCTGGGGGGCTGCAGCCACGGAATGGCTTCCCGGCATCCACAGGCACCTGGAGCATCCCATGGATTGGCGCATCCCACGTTCCCAGCCCCTGATGGGGGTCACATCCCAGGGAGAGTTTCCAGCCATCCCAGTAGGAGATTCCAGCCATCCCAGTGAGTTCCCACCCATCCCAGTGAGGTTTTCCAGACATCCCACCCATTCTGATGAAGATTCCACCCATTCCAGTGAGGTTTTCCAGCCATCCCAGTGAGTTCCCAGCCATTCCAGTAAGATTCCAGCCATCCCAGTGAGGTTTTCCATCCATCCCAGCAAGTTCCCAGCCATCCTGATGAAGATTCCAGCCATTCCAGTGAGGTTT
>NW_024580947.1:40973-52220 GCF_017639235.1 Corvus kubaryi
ATCCATCCCAGTGAGTTCCCAGCCATCCTGATGAAGATTCCAGCCATCCCAGTGAGGTTTTCCATCCATCCCAGTGAGGTTTTCCATCCATCCCAGCGAGTTCCCAGCCATCCTGATGAAGATTCCAGCCATCCCAGTGAGGTTTGCCAGCTATTCCCGCACCCCACAGCACCGGTGCAGCCCCTGGAGCAGCAGGAGGTCCCTCTCCATCCCGATCCGTGATGTTCCTGGACAGAGCTGAGCGCTGGGGACGTTCCCGGCCATCGGCTCCCAGGATTCATCCGACGCCGGGAGATGAAAGGCTGCAGGATTCCATCGCACTCCCTTTTCCGTCTGTCACTTCCCATCTCCTCCATCCGGAGCCGTGAGAACAATTAGCGCTCGGCAGGTTGGGATGGAATTCCCGACGGAGCTGTGATATCCCAGTGCTCCTGCTCTGGCGGGGATGGGAGGGCAGGAAGAGCCCATGGAGGGGCACTGGGGGGAAAAACCTTCCAGGAGAGCCTGGAATCGACCCTGAACTGTGTTTTATATTTTATACTTTATATTTTATATTTTTATAAAGGTGTGCAGTACGTAAGTGCTCCTAGAATTTCCATGGATCACAGAATCCCAGGAAAGCCCTCCAAGGTCACCGAGTCCCAGCTCTGCCCCATCCCCACCTTGGCCCCAGCCCAGAGCCCTCAGTGCCATCTCCAGGAATTCCTTGGACACCTGCAGGGATGGGCACTCCAAAGCTCCCTGGGCAGCCCCTGCCAAGGCCTGAGCACCCTTTCCATGGAGAAATTCCCAAATACCCACCCTGCCCCTCCCCTGGCCCAGCCTGAGGCCGTTCCCTCTCTCCTGTCCCTGTTCCCTGGCAGCAGAGCCCGACCCCCCCACTGGTGGATTTTAAATAAATGCTCACATGTCACAGATATTCCCGGGTATTTTCCATAAATCCTGATACATTCCAGGGACGTGTCCATGGAGAGACATCCGTGCTGATATCTGACCCACAAACATTCCCTGAGCTCCAGATCCACCTCTGGAATGGCAGACGGGATGGGGGTCCCCACCCCGACCTGCAGCCAGGGTGGCTTTGGTCCCTGGTGGAATTTTTGGATGTTTTTTCCATGCTTTTAACCGCGGGTGTGGAAGGGGAGGAGCAGACCTGTCACTAATTGTGCTGCCAGGTAATTAACGCCAGCACCAGGGACGGAAACACGACGGAGCCGCGGAAGGATGAAACCCAGGGAGAAATAACTGGGATTTAACAGGAGCATCCCAGGTCGGGGGGACTCAGGGAGACCCCGGAGAGGCAGAACTGGGACCAGTACAGGACACAAAACCTCCCAGTTCAGGATGCCCAGGGCAGGACAGGCACAGAGCCAGAGCCGGAGCCAGGACCAGCCTGGCTGCTCCTGCCCGAGGAGGAGGAGAAGGAAGCAGAGGAGGAAGAGGGGAGCAGCTCTTCCTCTGAGGACCGGGAATTCCATCGGGAATTCCACCCTTCCGGGGGGGGTTTGGCAGCAGGACCCCACCCCACAAACCCTGGATGTGCCCCACAGGCGCAGCTGATTCCAAATGCTGATCCCAATCCCTGGGAACAGCCACGGACAGACACAGAGCAGCCACTTGGCTGCGACCTGGCCACCTCGGGGTGCCGGGATGTGACCTTGGGACACTGGGATGTGACACTGGGACACTGGGGTGAAACCTTGGAGTGCTGAGGATCCAGAGGGAGCCCCCAGGCTCAGGGGGACAGAGCCCGCATTTTGGGGTCCCCTGGAATTCGGGAGCAGCCGCCCACCACCCGCGTTCCGGGGCCGCAGCGCCGAGCCCGCGGAGGATTTTTCCAGCGGATCCATCTGGCGCGGCGGGGGGGCCGCTGCCTTTCTGCAGTCTCCTTGGAGACTGCGGCCGCTCCACGAGGAAATCCCGCTGCTCCTGCTGCTCCCCCGTGCCCCCGCGGCCCCGGCTCGTGGCAGCTCCCGGCCCCGCGGAGCCGACGCCAGGGAACAGCAGGAAGAGGCCGATCTGGGAAGTTATCCACGATTCCGTGTGGCCAAAACAAGGCGGCATCCAGGGAGGCAGGAATTTCCAAATTCCCGTTCCCACAGCAACGCGGGGTCACCTCGGGAGCCGTTGCCCACCAGCCCGTGGTGCTCTGGGACAGAAAGCAGCCTGGGAAAGGGGGTTTAGAGCAATCCTGGCTCGACCCCCTTTGTGTGCACGGGCAGGAGCCTTCCCAGGAGCCTTCCCAGGAGCCTTCCCGGCATCTCCAGGGGCGCCAGAGGAGGAGGAGGAGGAGGGGGAGGGAACAAGGAACAGGCGCTCCGAGGGTCTCAGGAGCCCGCAATCCCACAGCTCCGAGCCCATCAGCCATGAAGGGAATGGAGTAACGGAGGGAAAGCAGCAGCACGGAGATAAATCCCTGCCTGAGGAGCCCCTGCGTGGACTAGGATCACCAGGACACAGCGGGAAGTGCCCAGCTCCTGCACCCACAGGACCATCCCGGAAAGGGACACTGGGATCAGAGCCACATCCCAGCTCCCGGAGCAGCTCTGGAGCTCTGAGCGGGATGGAGACTCTGACACAAGGATCAATTCCTCATCCTGCTTTCTGGAACAGCTCCAGAGCTGCGAGCAGAGTCAAGGACGCTCTGTGTGTGACACAGGGGCTGATCCCCCATCCCGGTTTCCGGCACGGAACAGGAGCTCTGAGCAGGGTCAGGGGCGCTCAGCATGTGCCCCACGGATCGGAGCCACATCCCGGTTTCCAGCACAGCTCCGGAGCTCTGAGCGGGGTCAAGGGCGCTCCTCGTGCCCAATCCCAGCTCATCCTGGCGCTTTCATGTCCCTGCCGCGCGCTCGGATCCGGCTCCAGCGGCGCCGGCCTGAGAGAGCCTCAAACACACAGAGCAGGGACCAAACTGTGCGGGAACAATGCGGCCTTTTCCAGACCTTCCCAAACATTCCAGCGCCCGCCAAGAACCCATCGGACCCTGACACTGCCGGTCACGAGTCGGTCCCGGTGTCCCCTGGAGCCGGAGGACACAGCAGCTGCTCCTCTGGGATACGCGGAGCGCTCCCAGCCCCACGGCCGAGGGGAAGGAAAACCCACGGATTCACAGCCTTGGAATCATCTCCAGCAGCTCTGCAGCCCCCTGTGCCTGCCCCAGGGATGGGGGCACGAGGGGCGAGGCCACAGGGACGGCACATCCCTAAGGAACACCCCACATCCCTAAGGAACACCCTACATCCCTAAGGAACACCCCACATCCCTAAGGAACACCCCACATCCCACTGGCTGGGAGCACCCACGGAACACACGGGAAACTGAGGCAGGAAAAGAGGGACAGATCCGTCTCCCTGCAGCCACCAGTGCACATTCCAGCCCTTCCCAGGCCTCCTGCATCCCGTGGGATGGGGCTCCCACAGGAAGGGAACAGGGGGCTTGGCCATCCCAGAGAGAGCAGGAGCCCCATGGGGAGGGGTCTCCGCACAGAGCTGATCCGGCCCCCTGCCCGGTCCCTCCCTGTGCCCTCTATCCTCCTTGTGCCCTGTCCCCTCACTTGTGCCCTGTCCCCTCCCTGTGCCCTGTCCCCTCACCTGGGCGATGTCCCCCTCGAGCCGCGGGGGCCGGATACTGGACAGGTGAATGGTTTTGTGGTCCCCGGAGTTGAGCTTCACCACGATGGCGTCGGCGTTGAGCACCTGCATCACCTGGGGACAGAGACAGAGCTGAGGTGGGGACAGCAGGCACCTGGGCACAGCTGGGCACAACTGGGCACACCCAGGGCCAGGTGCCACCAGCTCTGCCACCCCGACTTCCACCCCCGGCACAGTGAGTGGCTCCAGCCCCATGCCAGGTGTCCAGGGGGTCACCAGGGGAATGTGGCCCCCGGGACAGTGACATGTGGCACTCCAGGGCACTGCCAGCTGCGTGTGTCCTGTGCCAGGGCTCAGCCCCCCAGGTCTCATTCCAGAGGCAATTCCAGAGGGGACAGGAGCGCCAGCTGGATACGTGACACAGGATGATGCTCGTGGAGGAGGGAGCAAGGACAGCCTGTGGTGGGAGCAAACTAATGAGGATCATAAAGTCATGGAATGCTGGAATGGTTTGGGCGGGAAGGGAGCTCAGAGCCCCTCCAGTGCCAGCCCTGCCATGGCAGGGACACCTCCCACTGTGCCAGGCTGCTCCAGCCCCAATGTCCAGCCTGGCCTTGGCCACTGCCAGGGATCCAGGGGCAACCCCAGCTGCTCTGGGCACCCTGGGCCAGGGACTGCCCACCCTCCCAGCCAGCAATTCCCAATTGCCAATCTCCCATCCAGCCCTGCCCTCTGGCACTGGGAAGCCATTCCCTGGCTCCTGGCCCTCCATGCCTTGGCCCCAGTCCCTCTGCAGCTCTCCTGGAGCCCCTTTAGGCCCTGCAAGGGGCTCCGAGCTCTCCCTGGAGCTTCTCCTCTCCAGACTGGACACTCCCAGCATTCCCAGCCTGGCTCCAGGTGGAGGGGCCAGGAGGATCCCAGGACACACGGGTTTAACATTCCCAGTTCTCCAGCCCCTGGATATTCCCACTGGCAAGACAGGGACCTTTTCCCTGCCCACTCCCCCCAGTCCCCCCGGCTCCCGCTGCTGCTTATCCACGATGCTCCCGATCCCACAGAGCCTCGGAAGGAGACGGGAGCTGCCCTACTCCAGCCCTTTCTGCCCGGCAAACGCATCCGCCCCGCCCCGCGCGCTCGGCCGGAGGGAGAGCAGGATTTCGGGAACTGTGATGCGAGCGGACACCGAGGATCGCCAGTGCTCAGCAAAGCCCCCGGGAACGTCCCCGCGCGCGGCCCCAGCCTCTCCCGGCTCCCAGCCCCCGGATTTTCCCTCGGCGGGAGCAGCCCAACGCCATGCGCCTGCCAAGTGGAGTAATCCAATCTCACGCTCCAGGGCATCCCGGGGCGAGGAGGGAGCGGCCTCTCTCCTTCCTCCCGCCCAAGACTTGGGAAAAGCGGGATGTGAAGCGGAGCTGCTGCAGCCAGGGCCGCTGCGGGTCAGCTCCGGGGGCAGATCCCGCGCTCCATTACACATCCAGCACACGCTTCCCGGGGAGCCGCGGGAGCTGCGGTCACATCTCATTTGTTCCCTGGCAGGAGGCAGCAGCCGGCCAGCAGCTCCCGGCACTCCGGCAGCTCCCGGCATTCCAGCAGCTCCCGGCGCTGCGGCCCGGCCCGGATCCGTGCGGGAGCAGCAGCGGGGACTGGCCGGGCCCCTCCGGCCCCCAGCGTCCCTTCCCGGCAGGACGAACTCACGGGACCCTGCGCCGGGATGAGCCGGCTGCGAGGGGGATGCAGGACACGGGATGCAGCAGGACATGGATATAGGATATGGGATGCAGCAGGACACGGGATGAAGCAGGATATGGGATGTAGCATGTGGGATGTAGCAGAATATGGGATGTAGCAGGACATGCATGGGAAGAAGCAGGCTATGGATGTAGCAGGACACGGACGTAGGATAGAGGATGCAGCAGGACATGGGAAGAAGCAGGACACGGGATGCAGCAGGACATGGATATAGGATACGGGATGCAGCAGGACACGGCCCCGGAAGCAGGGACATTGTGGCTCCCAGGCAGGACACAGCTGGGTGGCAGCAGCTCTGCAGGGCCCTGAGCCAGCTGGGACATGGATGCAGCAGGACATGGATGTAGGAGGACACAGCACCTGGAGCCAGGGCACCCAGGGGCTGCCAGTGTCAGGCAGGACAGAGCAGGGTGGCAGCAGGAGCCAAGAGGGACCCCCAGGGTCTCTGCAGGGCCCTGACCCAGTTGCAAAGGGTCCCTGCAGGATATGGGATGCTGAGGATACGGGGTACGGCAGGACAAGGAATGCTGGAGGACACGGGACACAGGATGCAGCAGGACACGGCACCTGGCGCCAGGGCTCCCGAGGGATGCCAGTCCCAGGCAGGACAGAGCAGGGTGACACGAGGGGGACCCCCGGGTGCTCACCCCCCCCGGGCACGCGTCCCCTCCTCCTGCAGGAGGGTCGGGGGTGACACGGTGGCACCGCTGGGGCATTGTCTCCCGGCCCGTTCCCAGGCCGCTGCATCCACTCCCCTTATCCAATATTTACTGTGGCTTCTCTCGCCTGCAAGAGGCCTTTGATAAAGGGATTGGAGGGATTATTTCTTTAAACCTCTGCAGCTGTTTCTTGCAGAGCCAGCACGCTCCAGCTGCTGCTTCCCGAGTCCCTGGGCTGGGAGTGGGGAGGGCAAGCCAGGAATGGCCCTGCGGCCCCGGCCAGGCTGGTCACCCCCATCCCATCGCCGCTCCCAGGGCACGGAGCTCACAGCCCTGTCCACATTTATCAGGGAAGATTTTTTTCCTCACTGCAAGAGCTGATCCCAACAAGGTCCCCAATTTTCCACCCCAGGCTTCGCTTGCGCCCAGCACTGGGGGCACACAGGGCAGGAGAACTGGGACCAGTACAGGACACAAAACCTCCCAGTTCAGGATGCCCAGGGCAGGACAGGCACAGAGCCAGAGCCGGAGCCAGGACCAGCCTGGCTGCTCCTGCCCGAGGAGGAGGAGAAGGAAGCAGAGGAGGAAGAGGGGAGCAGCTCTTCCTCTGAGGACCGGGAATTCCATCGGGAATTCCACCCTTCCGGGGGGGTCTGGCAGCAGGACCCCACCCCACAAACCCTGGATGTGCCCCACAGGCGCAGCTGATTCCAAATGCTGATCCCAATCCCTGGGAACGGCCACGGACAGACACAGAGCAGCCACTTGGCTGCGACCTGGCCACCTCGGGGTGCCGGGATGTGACCTTGGAATGCTGGGACGTGACCTCGGGGTGCCGGGATCCCACCTTTAGGGCTGGTTTCCCTGGGAGCTGGGGGGCACAAGGACCCCCGTGCCTGGGGACCAGGGGGACATGTCCCAGCTCCCAAGGCTCCTGACCGCTGTGCTCCCAGGACAGCATCCCTGTTCTGGGAGGCACAGGGAGCATCCCCAAAGCTGAGGGTGACCTCCTGCACCCCAACAAGGACAGTGGCACTTGGGGAGCCACAGCCCAGCACCAGGAGAGGGTCGAGTGTTCCCCCCCCCATCCCAAAAATGTCCTTTAGAGGGGTTTTGGCAGGGTCTGGCACACGGCTCAGCTCAGGAGCAGCTCCCGGGCCTGGCTCTGGCACATCCCACCAGCTCCAGGGTGATTTGGCCACGGCCAGAGCTCCCAGCAAAGGGAATAAAAATCAAGATCAAAGCAGCCAGGCCTGGTTCAGCCCCATCCACCAGAGCGTGGCAGGACAGGAAGCGGAGCCGGGACACGGCCCGGGGCTGCTACAGGAGCCCCCCGAGCCCAGAGCCGGGAACGGGCTGCCGCAGCCCCCCCGTGCCGGCAGAGGATGGCTCCCAGCCGAACGCAGGCACGGCTCCGCAGCGTGTCCCAAATCCCGCTGCTCCGAGACCGGCTGACGCAGGGATTTCGGCAGAGAGCCTCCAGCCCCTTCGACACTGCCGTTCCTCCGCTTCCCTCCTCGCCACTCGCAGGCACCAAACCCACAACCGAGGCCGAGCCTGCCCTGCTCCCCCAGCCCAGCCCCGTGCTCCCAGCGCCGGCAGCCCGAGCCCATTTGCCGCGGTTGATCAGCGGTGCAAAGGCAGGTTGGGATCTTCCTCCTCCTCCTCCTCCTCCTCCTCCCCCGCCCCTCGCAGTCCCCTCCAGCAGCTCCTGCGTCAGCTCTGCCGCTGCGAACGAGCCCCGTCGTGCCGAGCACGGAGGCGGCTGCGGCGCCGGGGCCGTCCCTGCGCACCCGCTGCGTGCCCGGCCCCGCGGCTGCGGCCGCTGCACGGACACGGACACGGACACGGACACGGACGGAGCCCCGGGGAGGAGGCCGGACACGTGCCCAGCTGCGGGAGCAGCGCTGGCACTGCGGCCGTGTGGGCATCTGTCCTGATTTTCCTTGTCACTCACAATTCCGGGCAAGGGGGGGAAAAAAAAAAGCCCCCAAAGTGACACCGAAACCCGGGGGGGCTGCGGCTGCCAAAGAATTCCAGAGCCCCGTGCAAAGAGCGGGAGCGACCCACAGGGCGGAGAAATCCCACGTCTCCTCCCCAAAAAGCAGGACGTTGTGTTTGCTGCCTTTGGGGGGCTCGCAGGGAATCCGGACCAGGCCGGAGCGGAACCGGGAGCCCTCCCAGCCCGGGGGGGCCCGCAGAGCCGGGGGCTCTGCCCGGAATTGGGGGCATCCCCCAAACTCTGCCCCCCCAACCCGAGAGCGTCCCACCCCACGGCACCGGGGCTCAATCCCCACCGTTCCCAGGGGAATGCTGGATCCCCACTGCTCCCGGGGGATGTTTCCCCCATGGGCTGGGGATGCTGCAGATCCCAAAGCCACCCCGGACACCCCTTCCAAGAGACTGGGGTGGGCCCCGCCTGCTGCTATCCCACAAAATCACGGCATCTTGGAAGCGCCGGGAGCATCCAGCCGCCCCCTCCAGCAGCTGAGCGGAGCGTGACTGACGGCCCTGGCACCGCTCCTGGCACCGCTCCTGGCACCGCTCCGGCAGCAGCCACTGCCAGCGGTGCTTCCCAGCGTTCCAGCGCCAGCACACGGCCCTGCCGTGCCCACGGGACACCGGCCCAGGTGGCATTTGTCACCACCACGGGGAGGGGACGACCACGTCCTTATCCCGAGGGATGGGCTCTCGATTCTGGCTTCCCAGAGCCTCTCTGAGCTCAGTGTCCCTGCACTGCTCCCACAGGGAACGCCCAGCAAACCCCTCCCGTTTTGGGGAGGTTTTGGGGACCTCTGCTCCTGTCCCAGCCCCATCCGAGCCACCAGAGCAAGCACAGGAGCCATTCCCAACCTCCTCCCCCCGGACACGAGCTGACGGCACCACAGGGATCAGCTCCACATGGATGAGGCTGGAGC
The DNA here is from genome assembly GCF_017639235.1 of Corvus kubaryi. Lineage (NCBI taxonomy): Eukaryota > Metazoa > Chordata > Aves > Passeriformes > Corvidae > Corvus > Corvus kubaryi. Next base: position 49,893 of record NW_024580947.1, read on the forward strand.
AGCTGCAGGAACTCCTGGCTGTCCCTGCCCGGCAGCTCCAGAGCTTTTCCATCGCTGCTCCGTTCAACCCCAGCATCCGGGAGCCCCCCAGGATCTGCCGGGCTCGATCCCATTCCTGCTTTTCCCCAGGATCTGCCAGGCTCGACCCCATTCGCGCATCCCCCCAGGAGAAGCCAGGAGAGGCGGGGGTCCCGGATACAATCCCGGCAGGACGGGAGCAGCTGGAAGGACGCTCGGGGCAGGATCCGGCCCTGCGCAGGGACCAGGCCGACTTTCCAAGAAATGCGGCTGCTGCCCATTCCCAGGGAAATTCCAGCGGCTCCGGAGCTGCGGCGCTGGGCGAGGCGGCAGCTCCATCTAGTGGGGCCGATCCCACGGATCCTGCCCGGATCCCGCAGCTCCCGCATCCCACCCGCGCCGGGGCAGGGATTCCCGGGGCATCCATGGGCAGGAACACGGGCAGGGAACGGCGCGGCTGCCCAGAGCCCCACGGCCCCACACCAGCACCCACTGGGAGCGCGCTCAGCGGATTCTCCAAGCCCTGGGAGCAGTGGGGATCAATCCATGGGGCAACCAAACCCCTGGGAACATCGGGAATCAACCCACGGGGCAGCCATTCCCCCGGGAACATCGGGAATCAACCCATGGGGCAAACAACCCTCTGGGAGCATCGGGAATCAATCCATGGGACAACCAAACCCCTGGAAGCATCGGGAATCAACCCATGGGGCAGCCATTCCCCCGGGAACATCGGGAATCAATCCATGGTGCAGCCATTCCTCTGGGAGCATCGGGAATCAGTGGAGATGCGAGGCCACCCCTGTGACCCCAGAGGACCGGAGCACGGTGCCAGGACACCCCGGCCCATTCCCACAGACCACAGCCCCTCTCTTGGGGCTCCTTCCCTTCCCCTGGCACCTCTTCCCACTCCAGCCCTGCCGGCGATCCTGGAGTGCAGCTGGGTGGTTTTGCACTGGGATCCAGCTGTGGGAAACCTCTGGGGTTTGTCCAAACCCATGGAGAGGCTGGATCGGGAGCTGTGCACGCTGTCCTCTGCCCCCAGTTCCCAAATGTCCCATTCCCAGCCCTGCTCACCTTGGCCACGAACTGTTTGTCCTTCTGATCCAGGTTTGCCGTGGGGGCCACATAATCCCTCCAGATCCTCAGCTTGCGCTCCTTGGCAAACCTGGGGGGTGGGGACAGTGGGACACCGGGGCCGGGACACCTGGACGGGCTGGGGGTGACATTCCCAGCAAAGCCCCAGGGAGATCCCATCAATCCCACCCAGGATGAGGCACGCGGGGCTGGGAAGGGGCTGGAGTTGCTCTGGGCACTCCAGGGATGCAGCTGGGAACAGTGGGGGCAGTGGGATTGGGTGGGGTCAGCTGGGATCAGCGGGATCCCCGTCCCCACGCCTGCCCCACCTCTCGGCCGCGCGCAGTTTGTCGGCGCCGCGGGTGTAGACGGCGATGGACCAATCCACGCAGCGGGCAAAGCCCTCCCTGAGCAGCAGCTCCGTGATGTTCCCATTCTGGAAGACGAGAGAGGGCCTGGGATCAGCAGGACCCCCCAGGACCCCCGTCCCTGTCCCTGCTGGGGGGGGACCCTGCACAGCCCCTTCCATGTCCCCTGAGCTCCCAGTGCTACCGGAGACCCCCCAGTGACACCCCCGGGCTCTGCCCTCCCCACAAGGACCAGGATCTCCCAAATCCACCGGGAAAGAGCCCACAGATCCCAGGGACGCCCCCGGGCTCTGCCGTCCTCACTGAACCAGGATCTCCCAGACCCACCACAACTCCCATTTCCCCCACTGGCAGCACCCTGCAACCCCCTCGAGCACCCCCAGCCCCCCCAGACCCTGCCAGTGCCCCCGGCGCCACTTGCCGGGTGCAGGATGGTGCCCAGGATGTTCTGGTTGTGGCAGCTCTCCAGGACAATCTGCACGTCCCTCTGGAGCAGCCGCGACTCCGTGAAAAACTTGGCTTCAGCCGCGAACGGCTCCGGGACCTCGGGAGCATCGGCCTCGCGCTTGAATGTGGGACACTGCGGGACACAGGGACAGTCAGGGCACGGGATGGGCCCAGAAACTGTGGAAAGAGGGTGGGAACCCCCCTGGGGAGGAGGCAGCCCCCATTCCCCAGCTCTGGGGGTGCTTTGGGGGCTGAAATCAGGGAATTTATGTAAGGACAGAGCCCTGTGACTGCCCTGGGAAACACTGCCTGGGATACAAGGACCAACTCCTGCTCTGGGGATCCCTGGAAAGGGACCTGGAGCTGCTGGAGAGAGTCCAGAGAGGCCCCGGAGCTGCTCCAGGGCTGGAGCCCCTCT
>NW_024580948.1:0-2409 GCF_017639235.1 Corvus kubaryi
CCCCCCTCACCTGTCCCACACTCACCTGTCCCCCCTCACCTGTCCCCCTGTCCCTGCAGGTTCCGGCCTGGCTGACCTGGCTCACCTGCGCCTGGCCGAGGGCGCGCACAGGTGCGCCGGGCGCGTCCAGGTGCTGCACGAGGGGCGCTGGGGCGGGGTCTGCGCCCACACCTGGGACCTGGCGGCCGCGCAGGTGAGCTGCCGCCAGCTGGGCTGCGGCCCCGCCCTGGAGGCCTCCAAGGTGAGCGCGGGCGGCGAGGAGCTCACCTGGGTGGAGGCCGTCAGGTGCAACGGCACCGAGGGGAACCTGCTGGAGTGCCAGGTGCAGGTGTGGGGCGCCCCCCGCTGCCCCCACGCCACGGTCACCTGTGCGGCCCCAGGTGAGTCGGGGGTGATCTCCCCCCTCCATCCACACGGCCCCGGGTCTCACCTGGGGGCTCCAGGTGAGTCAGGGCGCCCCCACAGGTGACCCCTCCCCCTCCCCGCGGCGCTGGGTCTCACCTGGAGGTTCCAGGTGCGTTCCTCACCTCGGGGTTACCTGAGGGCAGGTGAGGGGCTGGGGCGTCCCAGGGATTCCCAGTCCTGGCACACCTGGGCACACCTGGGGGACACCTGGGAACACCTGGGCACACCTGGGCACACCCAGGGCACACCTGGAGGACACCTGGGAACACCCGGGGCACACTTGGGGGACACCTGGGAACACCTGGGCACATTTGGGGGGCACGTGGGACACACCTGGGCACACCTGGGGCACACCTGGGACACACGTGGGCACACCTGGGGCACACCTGGACACACGTGGGCACACCTGGGATACACCTGGGCACATTTGGGGTGCACCTGGGCACACCTGGGAACACCCAGGGAACACTCATGGCACACCTGGGACACACCTGGGTACTCCTGGGGCACACCTGGGCACCTTTGGGGCACACCTGGGAACACCCAGGGAACACCCATGGCGCACCTGGACACACCTGGACACACCTGGGCACACCTGGGCACACCTGGGGCACACCTGGGACACACCTGAGGCTCAGGTGTGACCTTGGACCAGGTTGGGTTGGTCCAACCTCAGAGCTCACCTGGGCATCCCCAGCCACACCTGCCCAGGTGCCTCCGAGCCCCGCCCACCCTGACCCCTGACCCACCTGCCCTCACCTGTCCTTACCTGTCCCATTCGGCCACGCCCAGCCGGGATTCGCCCACACCTGGGGTGACCCCCGGCCAGGTGAGCGCACCTGCCCAGCTCGCCCGTGTGTTCCAGGTGAGGCCCCAGGTGCGACCCCAGCGCCCTCAGGTGTGACCCTGCTGCTCCCAGGTGCGATCCCCCTGCCCCCAGGTGTGACCCCGCTGCTCCCAGGTGCGATCCCCCTGCCCTCAGGTGTGACCTCCCTGCCCCCAGGTGCGACCCCGCTGCTCCCAGGTGCGATCCCCCTGCCCCCAGGTGCGACGCCACCGCCCCCAGGTGCGACCCCGCTGCCCTCAGGTACAACCCCGACGCCCCCAGGTGAGCCCCAGGCGCCCCCAGGTGAGGCGAGCCCGGCCATCAACCCCCACCCCTGGATGAGCGGGTGGCCCCCGGCCAGGTGAGCGCACCTGCCCGCGTTCTCTGCGCCTTCCAGGTGAGCAGTCGGAGGAGGGCCAGGTGCGCCTGGCCGGGGGCCCGCACAGGTGCGCGGGGCGCGTGGAGGTTTTCCACGAGGGCAGGTGGGGCACGGTGTGCGACGACTCGTGGGACATGGCGGACGCGCAGGTCACCTGCCGCCAGGTGCGCTGCGGGCCCGCGCTCTGGGCGCCAGGTGCGGCGCGCTTCGGGGAGGGGGCGGGGCCCATCTGGCTGGACGGGCTCAGGTGCGCCGGCTCCGAGGAGCACCTGGCGCAGTGCCCCGCGTGGCCCTGGGGGAAGCACACCTGCAACCACGTGGAGGACGCCAGCGCCATCTGCTCAGGTGAGCGCCCAGGTGAGCCGCACCTGGCGCGGGGGGGGTGGGGGGTGCGTGGGAGGGGGGCAGGTGGGGCAGGATGGGGGTGGCAAAAGGTGGGAGGGAAGGGCGCACCTGGGCACACCTGGGCTCACCTGGGCACACCTGAACTCACCTGGGAACACCTGGGCACACCTGGGTGCACCTGGGCTCGTCTGGGTGCGCCTGGGCACACCTGGGCTCCCCTGAGCTCCCCTGGGGCTCACCTGGGCACACCTGAACTCACCTGGGTGCACCTGGGCTCACCTGACCTCACCTGGGCTCACCTGGGTGCACCTGGGCTCACCTGAGCTCACCTGACCTCATCTGGGCACACCTGGGTGCACCTGGGCTCTGAAAATGCTTTTTTGTGTCCCATCCCTGCCCCACCCCTACCCCACACCTGTGCCCAGGTGACCCTTCCCTGTCCCACACCTGCCCC
>NW_024580948.1:2419-2999 GCF_017639235.1 Corvus kubaryi
CCTGTCCCACACCTGCCCCACACCTGTGCCCAGGTGACCCTTCCCTGCCCCACACCTGCCCCACCCCTGCCCCTCCCGTCCGCAGGCTCGGGGCTGAGCGCGGTGCCCCAGGTGCGGCTCTCAGGTGCGCCGGACAGGTGCGCGGGGCGCGTGGAGGTGCTGCACGAGCACCTGTGGGGCACCGTGTGCGACGACACCTGGGACCTGCGGCACGCGCGGGTGATCTGCCGCCAGCTGGGCTGCGGCGCCGCGCTGGAGGCGCCAGGTGCGGCCAGGTACGGCCGGGGCACGGGGCCCATCTGGCTCGACGACGTCACCTGCACGGGCGACGAGAGTGATCTGTTCCAGTGCCCCGCCCGCGGCTGGGGCCAGCACAACTGCCACCATGGCGAGGACGCGGGCGTGGTGTGCGCAGGTGAGCGCGGGCGGGGGGCACGGACAGGTGGGCACGGACAGGTGTGTGCAGGTGAGCGCGGGCGGGTGTGCGCAGGTGAGCACGGGTGTGCATGGACAGGTGGGCACAGGTGAGCACAGGTGTGCACGGACAGGTGTGCGCAGGTGTGTATGGACAGGTGTGCAT
>NW_024580948.1:3009-6609 GCF_017639235.1 Corvus kubaryi
AGGTGAGCACGGACAGGTGCGTGCAGGTGTGCATGGACAGGTGTGCACGGACAGGTGAGCATGGACAGGTGGGCACAGACAGGTGTGCGTGCACAGGTGTGCATGGACAGGTGAGCACGGACAGGTGTGCCCAGGTGAACATGGCCAGGTGTGCGCAGGTGAGGTGGGGGGTCCCTTTAAGGCGGGCAGGGCAGGTGGGAGGAGCTTCCAGGAGCTCCCAGCCAGGTGCACACCTGGAGGGGCTCACCTGGAGGGGCTCACCTGGAGGGGCTCACCTGGCTGTGCCCCTGCACACCTGGAGGGGCTCACCTGGAGGGGCTCACCTGGCTGTGCCCCTGCACACCTGGAGGTGCACACCTGGAGGGGCTCACCTGGAGGGGCTCACCTGGGTGCTCCCTTGCACACCTGGAGGGGCTCACCTGGCTGTGCCCTTGCACACCTGGAGGGGCTCACCTGGAGGAGCTCACCTGGCTGTGCCCTTGCACACCTGGAGGGGCTCACCTGGCTGTGCCCTTGCGCACCTGGAGGGGCTCACCTGGAGGGGCTCACCTGGGTGTTCCCTTGCACACCTGGAGGGGCTCACCTGTTCTCCCCCCGCAGGTAACTTCAGCTCAGGTGAGCTGCGGCTGGTGGCCGGGTCGCACCTGTGCGCAGGTAGGGTGGAGGTGCTGCACGAGGGCCAGTGGGGGACGGTCTGTGACGACGGCTGGGACATGAACAACGCCCAGGTGAGCACAGGTGGGGGCAGGTGAGGGCGGGGGGGACAGGTGAAGTTAGGGAGGCTCAGGTGAGGTTGGGGGGGACAGGTGAGCCCTGGGGGGCCTCACGTGAGGGTTTGCGGGGGGTTCAGGTGTGTCCCCGTGCCCGCCAGGTGAGCTCAGGTGTGTCCATGGCCCCGCAGGTGAGCTCAGGTGTGTCCCTGTGCCCCCCAGGTGAGCTCAGGTGTGCCCCTGTGCCCCATAGATGAGATCAGGTGAGCCCTGGGCACTCCCAGGTGAGCTCAGGTGTGTCCATGGCCCCCCAGGTGAGCTCAGGTGTGTTTTAAGCCTGCCCAGGTGAGCTCAGCCGTGCCTGGGCTCACTCCGGGGTGCGATTACCTGCCCGCAGGTGGTGTGCCGCCAGGTGGGCTGCGGGGTGGCGCTGGCGGCCCTGAGTCGCTCCCACTTCGGGGCGGCCTCGGGGCAGATCTGGCTGGACGAGGTCACCTGCGCGGGCAGCGAGCGGCACCTGGCGCAGTGCAGGGCCTTGGCCTGGGGCAGCAACAACTGCAACCACGGCGAGGACGCGGGCGTGGTGTGCGCAGGTGAGCGCAGGTGTGCACGGACAGGTGTGAACAGGTGTGCATGGACAGGTGCGCATGGACAGGTGTGAACAGGTGTGCACAAGTGAGCACAGGTGTACATGGACAGGTGTGCACGGACAGGTGCGCACAAACAGGTGTGCACAGACAGGTGTGCACAGGTGTGAACAGGTGAGCACAGACCCGTGTGAACAGGTGTGAACAGATGTGAACAGGTGTGCATGGGCAGGTGTGAACAGGTGTGCGCAGGTGAGCACAGGTGTGTGTGGACAGGTGCATGCAGGTGAGCATGCACAGGTGTGCATGGACAGGTGTGAACAGGTGAGTGCAGGTGTGAATCGACAGGTGTGCATGGACAGGTGTGCACGGACAGGTGTGAACAGGTGACTGCCAGTGTTCATGGACAGGTGTGCATGGACAGGTGTGCAGAGACAGGTGTGCACGGATAGGTGTGCACAGGTGAGTGCAGGTGTGCATGGGCAGATGTGCATGAACAGTTGTGTGCAGGTGAGTGCACGTGTGCATGGACAGGTGTGCATGAACAGGTGTGTGCAGGTGAGTGCAGGTGTGAAAGGACAGGTGCGTGCAGGTGTGAGCAGGTGTGAGCAGGTGTGCACAGGTGTGCATAGCCTCACCTGCCCCTCACCTTCCCTCACCTTCCCCTCCCCTGTGCTGCCCCTCCCCCGGCAGACCCCCGCTCCCCGGCCACGAGCGCACCTGTGCAGGACGAGGAGGAGCCGTTCCAGGTGCGCTTGGCCGGCGGCCCCGACAGGTGCGCGGGGCGGGTGGAGGTGCTGCACCTGGGCAGGTGGGGCACCGTGTGCGACGACGGCTGGGACCTGGCGGACGCGCGGGTCACCTGCCGGCAGCTGGGCTGCGGCACCGCCGTCAGCGCACCTGGCCGCGCCCGCTTCGGCCGGGGACCCGACCCCATCTGGCTGGACCAGGTGCACTGCACAGGTGAGGAGCTCACCTTGGCCCAGTGCGGCCACCGGTCCTGGGGCGAGCACAACTGCAGGCACAGCGAGGACGCCAGCGCCGTCTGCACAGGTGAGCGCTGGGGGGGTCAGGTGGGTGCTGGGGGGGGCTCAGGTGGGTTCAGGTGAAGCTGGGGGGGACAGGTGAGGGCTGGGAGGGGTCAAGTGGGTGCCGGGGGGGCTCAGGTGGGGCTGGAGGGGATAGGTGGGGCTGGGGATGCTCAGGTGTGTCCTTGGGGGTGCTCAGGTGGGCCTGGGGGTGCTCAGGTGGGTCTGAGGATGCTCAGGTGGGTCTGGGGATGCTCAGGTGCGTGCTGGGGATGCTCAGGTTGTGTCCTTGGGGATGCTCAGGTGGGTGCTGGGGTGCCCAGGTGTGCCCAGGTGCGCCCAGGTACCACCCGGTCGTGGCAATTCCACGACATCTCCGGGCACCTGCGCGGGGGGAGGCGCACCCCAGGTGTGCCCAGGTGTGCCCTGACCCTCCCCCTGCCCCCGCAGGTGCGGACCCCCCCCAGGTGCGGCTGCAGGGCGGCCCCGGGCCCTGCGCGGGGCAGGTGCAGGTGCTGCACAACCGCACCTGGCACCAGGTGTGCGGGCACCGCTGGGGCCTGCCCGAGGCGCAGGTGGTGTGCAGGCAGGTGGGCTGCGGGCCCGCCCTCAGCACACCTGAGTGGCCGCACCTGCCCGCGGGGGGCGCGGGGCTCCTGCAGGGCCCCACCTGTGAGGGCTCCGAGTCGCAGCTCCTCGAGTGCCTGCGCAGGGAGATGGGGCTCGGCACCTGCGGCGCAGGTGGGGCCGCGGGGGTGGTCTGTGCCATGCCCACAGGTGAGCGCGGGGGGGCGCGGAGGGGCTCAGGTGGGCCACAGGTGTGGGGGAGGGGCTCAGGTGGACCACAGGTGTGGGGGAGGGGATCCCGGGGAGGGACAGCTGTGGGGGAGGGGATCCAGGTGAAGGGCAGGTGTGGGGGAGGGGCCCAGGTGAGGTACAGGTGTGGGCGAGGGGATCCAGGTGAGGCACAGGTGTGGGAGAGGGGGCCCAGGTGAGCCCCACGTGTGGGAGAGGGGATCCAGGTGAGGCACAGGTGTGGGGGAGGGGATCCAGGTGAGGCACAGGTGTAGGAAAGGAATCAAAGCAGAAGTCAGGTGAGGGAAAGAGGTGGGACAGGTGTGAAGGGAAGGGAACAGGTGTGAAAGAGGAGGCAGGACAGGTGAGAAGAGTTAAACCAGGACAGGTGAGAAGCAAATGGGGCAAACAGGTGAGAAGGGTGAAGGCAGCACAGGTGAGGAGGTGAAGGCAGCACAGATGAGAGGGTGAAGGTGGCTC
>NW_024580948.1:6619-7252 GCF_017639235.1 Corvus kubaryi
CAGCACAGGTGAGAGGGTGAAGGCAGCACAGGTGAGGAGGTGAAGGTGGCTCAGGTGAGGAGGTGAAGGCAGCACAGGTGAGGAGGTGAAGGTAGCACAGGTGAGGAGGTGAAGGTAGTTCAGGTGAGAAGGGCCGAGGGCTCCTCCCGTGACCCCCCCGCCCTCACCTGTCCCCCCCCAGGTGCGTCCCCGTCCTGCGCGTACCTGGTGGCGCTGCTGGTGCTGCTGACGTCACTGAGCGGGGCCCTGCTCTGGCTCATCTTGCGGGCCAGGTGTGTCACAGGTGAGTCCTACACCTGCCCTGGCCCCTGGCACGGCCGGCTGACAGCCAGGTGGCACCAGGTGGCACCAGGTGATGCCAAGTGGCACCAGGTGACACCAGGTGTGTCCCCAGCTCACCTGGATGCCCCGAGGGCCCCCGGCTCCATTTACCTGCCCAGGAGGGCCCCACCTGGCGAGGCCGATGCGCTGCAGCTCATCTGAGCAGCTCACCTGGCGGTGCTCACCTGGCACCTGGAGCCCCTCACCTGAACCCTCACCTGGAACCCCTCACCTGGATCCTCTCACCTGGACCCTCACCTGAACCCTCACCTGGAGCTTCTCACCTGGATCCTCTCACCTGTAACCCCTCAC
>NW_024580948.1:7262-9043 GCF_017639235.1 Corvus kubaryi
GATCCTCTCACCTGTAACCCCTCACCTGGATCCCCTCACCTGGAACCTCTCACCTGGATCCCCTCACCTGGATCCTCTCACCTGGACCCTCACCTGGATCCTCACCTGGATCCCCTCACCTGGATCCTCACCTGGATCCTCTCACCTGGATCCTCACCCGGCCCCTGCCCCACCCCCGGCAGCCCCCGCAGGGCTCAGGTGCTGCTGCACACCTGGGCCAGGTGAATAAATTCAAAAGGGCTCTGGACCCTCCAGGTGCGACAGGTGTGGAGTTTTTGGGGGTCCTGAACTCTGCAGGTGGGACAGGTGTGAGTTTGGGGGTCCCCGACTCCCCCAGGTGTGAATTTGGGGGTTCCTGACTCCCCCAGGTGTGAATTTGGGGAGTCCCAATCTCCCAGGTGCGGATTTTGGGGGGTCCCAGCCCCCCAGGTGTGAATTTGGGGGGGATCTCTCCCTCCCCCACCCGTCCACTGACTCCGCCCCCAAAGCGCCAGGTGGGACGCAGGTGAGACCGGCGACGATGTCATCAATTAACCATCGTTTAATGAGTTACTCAGGTGTGCCCCGCCCCCACCCCCAGCGCTACAGGTACCGCCCGGAAAGATGAGACAGGTGAGCCCAGGTGTGCCCAGGTGAACCCCAGATGCGCCCCAGGTGTGCTCAGACGTGCCCAGGTGAGCCCCAGGTGTGCCCAGGTGTCCCCAGGTGAAGCCCAGGTATGTCCCAGGTGTGCTCAGGTGAGCCCCAGGTGTGCTCAGGTGTGCCCAGGTGAAGCCCAGGTGTGCTCAGATGTGCCCAGGTAAGCTCGGGTGTCCCCAAATGTGCCCAAGTGAACCCCAGGTGTGCTCAGGTGTCCCCAGGTGAACCCCAGGTGTGCCCAGGTGAGCCCCAGGTGTGCCCAGATGTGCCCAGGTGTGCTCAGGTGTCCCCAGGTGAGCCCAGGTGTCCCCAGTTGTGCCCCAGGTGAGCTGAGGTGTGCCCAGGTGAGCCCAGGTGTGCCCCAGGTGAACCCCAGGTGTGCTCAGGTGAGCTCAGGTGCACTGTCCCTGTCCCATTGTCCAAGAGGAACAAATCCAGGCCCTGGGAAGGCCCCGCCCCATCCAGGTGTGCACCTGGAGCACCCCAAAATCCAGGTGAGTCCAGCCTCAGGTCCCCCAGTCCTGACTGGGAGGGGCTCCGCAGCTCCAGGTGAGGGCTCAGGTGAGGCATCGCAGTTCTGGGGTCACACCTGGCCACAGGTGCACCCTGGGGGTCCCCGGTCCTTTTCCAATGCTGGTGACATCACAGCTCAGGTGTGGCCGTGCTGGGACCCCTCACCTGCAGCTCAGGTGCTGCCGATTTTGGGGTTCACACCTGTCCTGGAGCCCCTCACCTGCAGCTCAGGTGTCGCTGTCCAGGTGCTGCAGCTTTTTGGGGTCCACACCTGTCCAGGGTCACAGGTACAGGGTGCCCTCACCTGCGGCTCAGGTGTCGCAGTTCAGGTGGTGCTGCTGCAGCTTTTTAGGGTCCAATGCACATTTTTGGGGTCCACACCTGTCCAGGGCTGCATGTCCAGGGTGCCCTCACCTGTGGCTCAGGTGCTTCAGGTGTTGCTGCTGCAGCTTTTTGGGGTCCAATGCACATTTTTAGGGTCCTCACCTGTCCGGGGTCACAGATCTGGGGTTCCCACACCTGCGGCTCAGGTGTCGCAGTTTGAGCGTTGCCGCTGCAGCTTTTTGGGGTCCACAGGAGATTTTTGGGGCGCACACCTGGCTGATACTGGGGGTCCTCTCACCTGGGCC
>NW_024580948.1:9053-10581 GCF_017639235.1 Corvus kubaryi
GATCTTTGGGGCGCACACCTGGCTGATACTGGGGGTCCTCTCACCTGCGCCTTCATCCCTGGGGCTCAGGTGCTTCAGCGGAAGGTGCCACACCTTTCTCACCCCCGCGCCCATCCGGGGCCCCTCTCAGGTGTCGCGGTGCACGCGCTGGTGCTGCAGCAGGTTGGAGGGGTGCGCGAAGCCCTTGGCGCACACGCCGCACTTGTAGGGCGTCTCTCCCGTGTGCACCTTCTCGTGCACGGCCAGGTAGGCCAGGTCCTTGAAGAACTTGTGGCAGTGGCTGCACTGGTGCGGCCGCTCCTCGCTGTGCACGCGCCGGTGCTGCAGCAGCAGCGAGGGCCGCGCGAAGGCTTTGCCGCAGGCCTCGCACCTGTAGGGCCGCTCGCCCGTGTGCGCCCGCTGGTGGATGGCCAGGTAGGACGACTGCTTGAAGGCCTTGCCGCAGGTGCGGCAGGCGAAGGGGCGCTCGCCCGTGTGCACGCGCTCGTGCGAGGCCAGCGCGTTGCTCTGCTTGAAGGCCTTGCCGCAGAGCGCGCAGCGGAAGGGGCGGTCGCCCGTGTGCACGCGCTCGTGCACCTTCAGGCTGTGGCCGTAGGTGAAGCGCTTGCCGCAGACGCCGCAGGTGTGCGGCTTGTCCTGGCAGTGCTGCCGCCGGTGCAGCAGCAGCGCGTTGGCCGCCGGGAAATCCTTGCCGCACTCGCCGCAGCGGAAGGGTTTCTCGGCGCCCAGGTGGGTCAGGGCGTGGCGCTGGCGCTCGTAGGGCGTTTTGAAGCCCTTGGCGCACCTGGGGCAGGTGAAGGGGCGCTCGCCGCTGTGGATGCGCCGGTGCTCCTGCAGGTTGGAGGAGCGCTTGAAGCGCTTCCCGCACAGGTCGCAGCGGTGCGGCCGCTCCTCCGTGTGCACCAGCCCGTGGCTCTTGAAGTCCGAGTGGCGCTTGAAGGTGGCCTGGCACAGGTGGCAGGTGTAGGGCCGCGCCTCGGTGTGCACCACCTCGTGGCTCAGCAGCTCCCAGGCGCGCTTGAAGCCCTTGTGGCACACGGGGCACTGGAAGGGCTTCTCGGCCACGATCACCTGCCGGATCTCCAGGTGAGGCGGCAGCTCCTCCTCCTCCTCCTCCTCCTCCTGCTCCTCCTCTTCGGCCTCGGCCTCGCCCGGCGCGCCCGCGCGGCCGCCCAGCACCAGCTTGGCCGTGGAGTAGACGCCGCGCTCGTCGATGAGCTGCACGAAGCCGGGCGCGGCGCCCGCGGTGCCGGCCGGGGCCTCCAGCGCGGCGCTCACCTGGCCCGGCTCACCTGGGCGGCCCCACAGCGCCCGCGGGGGCTCCCCGTGGGACGGGCCCGGCTCCTCCGGCGCCCGGCGCGGCCGCAGGTACAGGCGGGGCTGGGGCCGGCGCGGCGCAGGGGGGCTCGGCCGGCTGCCCGAGGCCTCACCTGGAGCGGGGCGCACCTGGAGGGCTCCCCCCGGCTCCTCCTGCTCCTGCTCTTCCTCATCACCTGGGGCTTCCTCATCACCTGGGGCTTCCTCATCA
>NW_024580948.1:10591-11253 GCF_017639235.1 Corvus kubaryi
CTTCCTCATCACCTGGGGCTTCCTCATCACCTGGGGCTTCCTCATCACCCGGATCCTCTTCACCTGCGTCATCTTCATCACCTGCTTCTTCCTCACCTGGTTCCTCCTCCTCACCTGGCTCTTCCTCCTCACCTGGTTCTTCACCGGGTTCCTCCTCCTCACCGGGTTCTTCCTCCTCCTCCTCCTCCTCGTCCCCTTCGGAGAGGGGGGGGATCCCCTGGGGAAAGGGGGGGTCGCAGCCCCGCAGCCCCTCCATGGCCGCAGCTGGAAAAGCGGGAATGGGGACAGGTGAGGAAGGGGAATTCCCTTGGGAATCTCGCCAGGATGGATTTGGGGATCGCCTGCTTTTGGTGGTCCCCAAATTGGGGATCCCAGCCCCGAGTGGGATCTGGGGATCCCTTTGGGAATTCCCTGAGCTGGATTTGGGGATCCCTTTGGAACCCCCCAGGTCTGGATTTCCGGATTCCCTTGGAAACCCCCTGGCTGGATTTGAGGATCTCTTTGGGAATTCCCTGAGCTGGATTTGGGAATTCCCCCTGGGATCCCCTCAAGCCGGATTTGGGGATCCCTTTGGGAATTCCCTGAGCTGGATTTGGGGAATCCTGGGAACGCCCTAAACCAGATTTGGGGATCCCTATGGAACCTCCTGAGCTGGATTTGGG
>NW_024580948.1:11263-13400 GCF_017639235.1 Corvus kubaryi
AAACCAGATTTGGGGATCCCTATGGAACCTCCTGAGCTGGATTTGGGGATCCCCTTGGAATCCCCCTGGCTGGATTTGGGGATCCCTTTGGGAATTCCCTGAGCTGGATTTGGGGATCCCCCCCGGGATCTTCCCAGCTGGATTTGGGGATCCCTTGAGTTGAATTTTGGGATCCATTTGGGAATTCTCTGAGCTGGATTTGGGGATCCCTTGGGAGCCCCTGGGCTGGATTTGGGGATCCCTTTGGGAATTCCCGGAGCTGGATTTAGGGATCCCCCCCGGGATCTTCCCAGCAAGATTTGGGCATCCCTTGAGTTGAATTTTGGGATCCGTTTGGGAATTCCCTGAGCTGGATTTGGGGCATCCTGGGAATGCCCTAAACTGGATTTGGGGATCCCCTTGGAACCTCCTGAGCTGGAATTTAGGGTCCCCTCTGGGACTCTCCAAGATGGATTTGGGGATCCCCTCAAGGATCTCCGTGGAGCTGAACTTCGGGATCCCCTTGGAACTCCCTGGGCTGAATTTGGGGATCCCTTTGGGAATTCCCTGGCTGGATTGTGGGATCCCCTCTGGAACCCCTGGAGCTGGATTTGGGGATCCCTTTGGGCTGGATTTGGGGATCCCTTTGGAACCCCTGGAGCTGGATTTAGGGATCCCTTTGGGACCCCCCAGGGCTGGATTTGGGAATCCCCTCGAGGACCCCCCCGGGTTGAGTTTGGGGGATCCAAAGAACCCAAGGAACGAGAAAAAATCCGGGAATTGGCAGGAATTGGGGGGAATTGGGGGGGAATTGGGGGGAACTGGGGGGAATTGGTGGGAATTGGGGGGAATTAGGGGGAATTGTGGGGAATTGGGGAGGAATTGGGGGAACTGGGGGGAATTGGGGGGAATTGGGGAGGAATTGGGGGGAATTGGGGGAATTGGGGAGGAATTGGGGGAATTGGGGGGAATTGGGGGGAATTGGGGCAGTTCTGGGTGGGGCCGGATCCTGAAGCGCCGCCGCCGGGGAAAGGAGGCCCCGGGATCGGAATTCTGGGAATTCCAAAGGGTTGAGGTGGTCACAAGGGACCCTGAGGTGGCCAGGAGGGAGCCCGGGGTGGCCACGAGGAACCCTGGGGTGGCCATGAGGGATCCCGGGTGGCCATGACACTGGGGGCACTGGGGGACACTGGGGGGGCACTGGGAGCACTGGGAGCACTGGGGGCAGCGGCTGCGGGGCCAACGGGAGCAGAGCCCCCCCGGCTGCGGAATTGGGGACAAAAGCGCCGGGTTTGGGTTAAATCGGGTGCTAATGAATATGCAAATGAGTCATTAGCATCTCATTAGCAACGTGCAGGGATTGGGGGGGGGGGGGGGAGATTCCTGCTGGAGGATCCTGGGAGGGGATTTGGGATCTCTGGGAGGGGATTTGGGATCTCTGGGAGGGGATTTGGGGATTCCTGGGCCGGGATTTGGGGTTTCCCTCGGGACCCCCGACCCCCAAGCATTCCCAAAAATCAGAACCCCCAAACTGCCCTGGATCCGGGGCCAGCCCGGAGTGGGATTTGGGATCCCCTGGGGTGGGATTTGGGATTTGGGATCTCTGGGGTGGGATTTGGGATCCCTGGGATTTGGGAATTCCCGAGGCCGGGATTTGGGATCTCCCAAGGGGGATTCGGGATCCCCTTGGGAACGCCCCGAGCTGGGACCAGGGATCCCCGGGACACTCACCCAGTACGGCCCAGTACGGCCCAGTACAGCCCAGTGCCTCCCAGTACAGCCCAGTTCAGCCCAGGATGCCCAGTGCAGCCCAGTACGGCCCAGTACAGCCCAGTACAGCCCAGTATGGCCCAGTACGACCCAGTACAGCCCAGTGCAGCCCAGTACAGCCCAGTGCCTCCCAGTACAGCCCAGTATGGCCCAGTCCCTCCCAGTTCCCCCCAATCCCCTCCCAGTCTCTCCCAGTCCCTCCCAGTCCCCCCAGCCCACCCCAATCCCCCCCAGTCCCTCCCAATCCCCTCCCAGTCTCTCCCAGTCCATCCCAGTCCCCCCCAATCCCCTCCCAGTCCCCCCCAGTCCCTCCCAGTCTCTCCCAATCCCCCCCAATCCCCTCCCAGTCCCTCCCAGTCCCCCCCAGTCTCTCCCAGTCTCTCCCAGT
>NW_024580949.1:0-2788 GCF_017639235.1 Corvus kubaryi
TTTATTTGTATTTTATTCTATTCTATTCTATCCTTTTCTATTCTATTTTATTTCATTCTGTTTCATTCTATTTTATTCTATTTTATTCTATTTCATTCTATTTCATTTTATTCCCCCCCTTTTTCTTCCCCGCTGGGATAGGTGGGAAAGGCTTTCTTTTTTTCAACTCTCCCATTAAAGTTACACCTCGAGCTCGGCAAGTTTTGCCCGTGAAAAATGGGCGCTTTTTTTTTTTGTTGTTTCTTTTGGTTTTGTTTTGTTTTTCTCCCTGCCCCCCCCCTCCCCGCTGCCTCCCAGCTCTGCGCGGCGTTATTAAAATGCTAATTCCGGAAGAAAAAGGAGTTAAATATCTGCCGATGGTGCAGCCTAATTGCAGCCCATAATGAGCTCTCGAAATGTGAGTGCCCCCGACACACGGAGAGCATAAACAGCCGCCAACACCTCATTAGCGCTCGCGTTCATTTATTCTGCCGACCTGGCGATGACCCCGCCGAGGGTCGGGAGGAGCAGGTGGATCCGCCGGAGCGGCCCCCGGGGATGCGCCGAGCGGAGCCGGCAGCGGCTGCCATGGCAACGCGGGGGATGCGCCAGCGCCCGCGCCTCTCCCGCGGGTCCCCGCGCAGCGCTGGAGCCCCCCGAGTTCACCCCCGGCACCCCCCGGTCGTCCTGGACCCCCCGATCCTCCTGCACCCCGCGCATCCCCCCAATCCCTGCATCCCTGAGCCTCCAAATCCCCCGGACCCCGCTCAGCCCCGCTCAGCCCCGCTCAGCCCCGCGCAGCCCCCGCGCAGCGCTGGAGCCCCCCGAGTTCATCCCCTGCACCCCCGGATCGTCCTGGACCCGCGAACCCTCTGGATCCTGCACATTCCCCCCCAATTCCTGCATTCCTGAACCCCCAAATCCCCCGGATCCCACTCATCCTCCTTGATCCCCGCTCATCCCTGAGCCCCGGATCCTCCTGGCCCCCAAATCTCCCGGATCCCGCTCATCCTCCCTGCTCCCCGCTCGCCCCTGGACCCCCGAGCTCCCCTGGTACCCCTGGACCCCCGAGCTCCCCTGGTACCCCTGGATCATCCTGGAGCTGGTGAAGCCCCTGCACCCCAAACATTCCCGAATCCCGGTTGTCCCCCACCACAATTCCCGCATCCCTGAACCTCCAAATCCTCTGGATCCCGCCCATCCCCCTGCACCCCCTGCACCCCCGGACCCGGCGCATCCCTGGCCCAGCAGGTCTTGGGGCCAGAATCGATCCCAGAATCGATCCCAGAATCGATCCCAGAATCACGTTTGGGTTGGAAGGGACCCTAAATCCCATCCGGTCCCGCGGGCAGGGACAATTCCCCAATCCCAGGCTGCTCCCGGCCCCGTCCAGCCCGGCCTTGGGCACTGCCAGGGATCCAGGGGCAGCCCCAGCTTCTCTGGGAATTCCATCCCAGCCCCTCCCCAGCCTCCCAGGGATGGATTTATTCCTCGTGTCCGGTCTGAATATCCCCTTTTCCCACCCCAAAACCATTCCCTGTGTCCTGGCACTTCAGGTCCTGCTCAGAATTCCCTCCTCTTCCTTCCAACCCCTCGTTAAGCCACAGGGAGGGATCGGCCTGGGGGGAAACTGAGGCAGGGATACACCTGAGCTGGAGCATCCCGGTTCCAGGAGCTGTGCCGGGCTTTTTGGGGGTTTTTTGGGGGTTTGGGGGTTTTTTTGGGGGTTTTCCCCCCTCTCTCCTGAACCTCCACACCCGTTCTGTTTGGAGCAGGATGGAAGAGAGGAAGGAGATGGAGAAAAGTGATTTCTGGGAATAATTTTTCCTCCATCCCCTCCCGTTTGCCACCAGCACAACTTCCCGCAGGTTTTTACCACCTCCTGGTAAAAAAACCCAAAAAATAAACTCTTTATTTTATTTTTTTTTTGCCTCCTCTCCCCCCCTCAAATCCAAGGCGCGCAGGACCCCAAAGCAAAATTCCCTCTTCCTTCCAATCCCTCTTTGAGCCACAGGGAGGGATCAGCCTGGGGGAAACTGAGGCAGGGATCAGGGAGCTGGAGCGTCCCGGTTCCTCGGGATCCCGACGAGGGAATTTTGGGGTTTTTTTCCCCCCTCTCCTCTGAGCCTCCACACCCATTTTGTTCGGAGCAGGATAGGAGGGAGGAAGGAGATGGAGAAAGGCGATTTCTGGGAATAATTCCTCCCAAAACCAATTCCCACTCCCTCCCGGTTTTGGTTTTTTTTTTTTTCCCAGCCCCACCACCGCAACTTCCCGCAGATTTTTCCCCACTCCCCATCAAAAAAAAAAAACCAAAAAAACCTCTTTATTTTAAATTTTAATTCCCCCCTCCTCTCCCCCGCCCCCCCCCTCCAAATCCAAGCACCTCAAAGCCCCAAATCCTCGGGAACCCCTCCCCAAACCCACGGCCGTGGCCTCCCCCTGCCCTCTCCGCGCCCCCCGTTCCTCCGTGCACTCCAGATGAACCGGAGCGAGCGCGGCCGCGGCCCTCGGAGGTGATTTAGGGGAATATTAAAGGCGCTGCGGAGCTCCTGGCGCGGGCAGAGCGGCGCAGATGGGCTCGGCAGATTAAACATTTCCGTCACATCGGCTCCAGCCGCGCGGCGCCTCGGGCTTGGCAGCGCGCTCGGCACGGAATAAAGATGAACCCGGCTCTTCCCAGGCCTCGGCGGGGCTTTGGTGGCCCCCAGCGCTGGTGGCTGGCCCCGTGCGCGTCACCCCGAGTGTCCCCCGAGTGGGCTTCGGTCAGGGTTGGGGCTCTGGTTGGAGGTTTTTGTGGGAAAATGGT
>NW_024580949.1:2798-5473 GCF_017639235.1 Corvus kubaryi
TGGGGCTCTGGTTGGAGGTTTTTGTGGGAAAATGGTTCCAAATCTGGTTTTCGAGGGTCCCCCGCGTGTCCCCTGTGTGCCCCTCGGCCAGATTTGGGGCTCTGGTTGGAGGTTTTTATGGGAAGCGGTTCCAAATTTGGCCCTCGAGTGTCCCCCGAGTGTGCCTCGGTCAGATTTGGGGCTCTGGTTGGAGGTTTTTATGGGAAATGGTTCCAAATTTGGCCCTCGAGTGTCCCCCAAGTATCCCCCGAGTGTGCCTCGGTCAGGGCTGGGTGGTGTTGGGGCTCTGGTTGGAGGTTTTTATGGGAAATAGTTCCAAATCCGGCTCTCGAGTGTCCCCCGAGTGTCCCCTGTGTGCCCCTGGGCCAGATTTGGGGCTCTGGTTGGAGGTTTTTTATGGGAAGCGGTCCCAAATCTGCCCCCCGAGTGTCCCCCGTGTGCCCCTCGTTGTTCCTCGGTCAGATTTGGGGCTCTGGTTGGAGGTTTTTTATGGGAAACGGTTCCTTGGATAAATCCTGGATCCCTCTGCTCAGGCTGGGCCCACTTGGAAAGGCTGAGGAGGAGCCGGGCACTTGTCCAGCTGTGGCCAGAGCTGTCCTTGTGGGCACTCCAGGCTGGGCACTCCAGGCTGGGCACAGCCCCCGGGGACCATCAGCTTTGTCCTCCCCCAGGGGCCCTCGGCTTTGTCCCCGTCCCTCACCCCGAGGGCTCCGAGCCCCCCCTGTGTGCCGGGTTCTTCCCGCTGGGATGGGGTGGGGAGGGCCCAGTGGGGTGGGACAGATCCCGGTGGGGTGGGACAGATCCTGATGGGGTGGGACAGATCCCGGTGGGATGGGACAGATCCTGATGGGGTGGGACAGATCCCAGTGGGATGGGACAGATGGATCCTGATGGGGTGGGACAGATCCCAGTGGGATGGGACAGATGGATCCTGGTGGGATGGGACAGATGGATCCTGGTGGGGTGGGACAGATGGATCCCGGTGGGATGGGGCAGATCCCGGTGGGATGGGACAGATGGATCCCGGTGGGATGGGGCAGATCCCGGTGGGATGGGACTGACAGATCCCGGTGGGATGGGGCAGATCCCGGTGGGGTGGGGCAGATGGATCCTGATGGGGTGGGACAGATCCCGGTGGGATGGGGCAGATCCCGGTGGGGTGGGGCAGATCCCAGTGGGATGGGACACGAGGAGCGTGGCCAGGTCGGACGGGGCTTGGAGCGCCCTGGGATGGTGGGAGGTGTCCCTGGATGGGATTTCAGGTCCCTTCCCAACCCAAATCATTCCCGGGATTCCGTCCTGGCTGCGCTTTCGGGGGTTCCTCCAGCTGGGGCCGTTCCCGCCCCCAGCTCGGTGACACCGGGATGTCCCCCCCGATGGGGACAGGGGGAATCCATGGCCGGGTCAGGCAGGAATTCCAGTTCCCACTTGGAAAAGCAGCTGGGAGCTTTTGCTGGTCCCGTGTGCCGGAAAATCCCGGATTGGGGGGGGGTTATCCCGGCCAGCGGCTCTGGGAATCTCGGGAATGGGATGTGGGAAGGGCTTTGGGAGGGTTCCTTCCCCCTGGGACAAATCCCAGCGTTCCAGGAGGGCACGGAGAGCGTCCTGGGGGAGAGGGCGGGGTTGGGGTGACCCCAAATCCGATTCCCAGCCTTGAAAAGGTGAGAGATTCCCAGTTCGGGGATTCCTGCTGATTCCTGGGAACGGGGAGGATGGGGTTGAGGTGACCCCAAATCCAATCCCCAGTTCTGGAAATGTGCCAGATTCCCAGTTTTGGGATTTCTAGGGATGGAGGGAATGGGGTTGGGGTGACCCCAAATCCAATCCCCAGCCTCGAAAAGGTGAGAGATTCCCAGTTTGGGGATTCCTGCTGATTCCTGTGAGACATTCCCAGTTTGGGGATTCCTGCTGATTCCTGGGAATGGGGAGATGGTGTTGGGGCCACCCCAAATCCAATCCGCAGCCTCGAAAAGGCGCCAGATTCCCAATTTCCCGACTTCTGGGAATGTGGAGGATGCTCTGCTTCCCGGCTGCTTCCCAGTTCTCCCAGGGACCCCCCCGGCGCCTCCCGCATCCCATCCCCTTCCCCTCCCGCTCCCCTCCATCCTCCCGGAGCGCTTTTCCAGCCCCGCTTTTCCACGAACCCTCTCCTAAACCCCCTCCCTCCCCTCGCAGCCGCCGCGCGCAGAGCCCTCATTAACGCCTAATTAGTCCGAGCCCACCAAAACCCCATCCTCGGCCTCCCTCCTCCTCCTCTTCCTCCTCCCCTTCCCTCTCCCGCTTCCCAAAAGCCGGCGCGGGGCTGGAATTCCAGCGGGTCGGAAAGGAGCGGAGCAGAGTTCAGCCCCCGGTGGGGCTCCGCGCTGGCTTGGATCGTTTAATAAAAATTAGCATAATTAACGAACATCTGCGCGAGCCAGCGCGGGGCAATTTGGCACCGGGAGCCGAGGGCTCGAACGCCGCCGCCGCGGCTTTAATGCGCTTTGAATTCCTGCTGGCAGCGAGCGGCGGAAATCCCGGGCCGGGCCCGGCTGCGGAGCGATCCCGGGGCGGGGCGGGGCGGGGCGGGGATGCTCCGGGAACGGGGATGTCCCGGGAACGGGGATGCTCCGGGAGCGGGGATGCTCCGGGACAGGGATGTCCCGGGACAGGGATGCTCCGGGAGCGGGGATGTC
>NW_024580949.1:5483-5773 GCF_017639235.1 Corvus kubaryi
CGGGACAGGGATGCTCCGGGAGCGGGGATGTCCCGGGAACGGGGATGCTCCGGGGACGGGGATGCTCCGGGAACGGGGCGGGGATGCTCGGGGAGAGGCGGAGGTGCGGCGGTTTGTAGGGATTAACTGGGATTTTTAGGGATAAAATTGGGGTTTTTAGGAAAAAAAAATGGGATTTTTAGGAAAAAAAAAATGGGATTTTTAGGTATTAGTTGGGAGTTTTAGGAAAAAATTCGGATTTTTTAGGTATAAATTGGGATTTTTTAGGGATAAAATTGGGATTTTTAGGG
>NW_024580949.1:5873-6402 GCF_017639235.1 Corvus kubaryi
GATTTTTTAGGGATAAAATTGGGATTTTTAGGGATTAATTGGGATTTTTAGGGATAAAAATGGGGTTTTAGGAATTAATTGGGGTTTTTAGGGATTAATTGGGATTTTAGAGATAAAATTTGGGGTTTTAGGAATTAATTGGGATTTTTAGGTATAAAATGGGATTTTTAGGGATAAAATTGGGGGGTTTATGAATTAATTGGGATTTTTAGATATAAATTGGGATTTTTAGGAATAAGATTGGGGGTTTTAGGGAAAAAATCGGACTTTTAGGAAATAAATGGGATTTTTCAGAATAAATTGGGATTTTTAGATATTAATTGGGATTTTTTAGGAATAAAATCGGATTTTTAGGAAAAAATGGGATTTTTAGGTATTAGTTGGGATTTTTAGGAATTAATTCGCATTTTTAGGAATCAATTGGGATTTTTCGGGAAAAAATTCGGATTTTCAGAATCAATCAGGATTTTTCAGAATCAGTCCGGATTTTCAGGAGTTAATTCGGATTTTCAGGAAACAATTCGGATTT
>NW_024580949.1:6412-7388 GCF_017639235.1 Corvus kubaryi
CAATTCGGATTTTCAGGAATCAATTCGGATTTTCAGGAGTTAATTCGTATTTTTAGGAATCAGTTGGGATTTTTCGGAATCAATCGGGATTTTTGCTCGAAATTTGGACTTTTCCCCCCTTCCCCTCCTGGCTGAGGAGGAGCTCCCGGCTCCTTGGATGATCCCGGGATTTGGGATCAGGGCCGGGATGAGCTGGAAACGGGGATCGCTCACAGATGGGGGTGGGGCGGGGGGAGGGCGGGCTTTTAGGGCTAAATTTGGATTTTTCCGTCAATTTGGATTTTCCGTTAAATTCGGGGTTTTTCCTTAAGTTTGGAATTCTTTTCCCCTTCCTGGATGTCGGGATCGCTCCATCCCCCGCTCCGGGCTCCGGGCTGGGATTTGGGGTTAAAGCCCAAAGAATCAGGGTGTGAATTAAGCATTGAGTTCCCGAGCAAAGCCCGAATCCCGAACCCCGAACCCCAAACGTGACCCCAAACCCCGAACGTGACCCCAAACCCCAAACCCCGAACCTGACCCCAAACCCCAAACCCCAAACGTGACCCCAAACCCCAAACGTGACCCCAAACCCCAAACCTGACCCCAAACCCCGAACCCCGAACATGACCCTACACCCCGAACGTGAACCCAAACCCCGAACGTGACCCCAAACCCCAAACCCCAAACGTGACCCCAAACCCCAAACCTGACCCTACACCCCGAACCCCGAACCCCAAACCCCAAACCCCGAACGTGACCCCAAACCCTGAACGTGACCCCAAACCCCAAACCCCAAAACTCCAAACCCCGAACCCGAAACCCCGAACCCCAAACCCCAAACGTGACACTACACCCCGAACCTGACCCCAAACCCCGAACCCCGAACCTGACCCCAAACCCCAAACCTGACCCCAAACCCCTCACCCCAAACCCCAAAACCCCAAACCCCGAACCCCGAACCCCAAACTGCAAATCCCAAACCCCAAACCCCAAACCC
>NW_024580949.1:7398-8242 GCF_017639235.1 Corvus kubaryi
AAACCCCGAACCCCAAACTGCAAATCCCAAACCCCAAACCCCAAACCTGACCCCAAACCCCGAATCCCAAAACTGCAAATCCCAAACCCCAAAGCCCGAATCCCAAACCCCAAACCCCGAACCTGACGCTACACCCCAAACCTCAAACCCCGAACCCCAAAACTGCAAATCCCAAACCCCAAACCCCGAATCCCAAACCCCAAACCTGACCCCAAATCCCAAACCTCCAAACTCCGAACCCTGAACCCCAAACCTTAAACCCCGAACCCCGAACCAAAAAATCCTTTCCAAACCCCCCGTCCCTCATCCCGCCCTTCTTGGGGTTCGGGGTCAGGTCCGGGGTATTCTCTGTGGGATTTGGGGTATTTT
Organism: Corvus kubaryi; assembly: GCF_017639235.1. Lineage (NCBI taxonomy): Eukaryota > Metazoa > Chordata > Aves > Passeriformes > Corvidae > Corvus > Corvus kubaryi. Next base: position 7,768 of record NW_024580949.1, read on the forward strand.
TTGTGGAATTTGGGGTATTTTCTATGGGTTCAGGGTATTTTTTATGGGTTCGGGGCATTTTTTGTGGGATTTGGGATATTTTTTATGGGTTCGAGGTATTTTTTATGGGTTCGAGGTATTTTTGGTGGAATTTGGAGGTTTTTTTATGGGTTTGGGGTATTTTTACGGGTTCAGGGTATTTTTTATGGGTTTGGGGTATTTTTTGTGGGATTTGGGGTATTTTTTATGGGTTTGGGGTATTTTTTATGGGTTCGAGGTATTTTTTATGTGTTCGGGGTATTTTTTATGTGTTCGGGGTATTTTTTATGGGTTTGGGATATTTTTTATGGGTTCGAGGTATTTTTTTATGAGTTCGAGGTATTTTTTGTGGGATTTGGGGTATTTTTTATGGGTTTGGGATATTTTTTTCTGGGATTTGGGGTATTTTCTATGGGTTCGGGGTATTTTTTATGGGTTTGGGATATTTTCTATGGGT
>NW_024580949.1:8252-13258 GCF_017639235.1 Corvus kubaryi
GTATTTTTTATGGGTTCGGGGTATTTTTTATGGGTTTGGGATATTTTTTATGGGTTCGGGGTATTTTTTATGGGTTCAGGGTATTTTTGGTGGTGTTTGGGATATTTTTTATGGGTTCGGGGTATTTTTTATGGGTTCGAGGTATTTTTTATGGGATTTGGGGTATTTTTTATGGGTTCGGGGTATTTTTTTGTGGGATTTGGGGTATTTTCTATGGGTTCAGGGTATTTTTTATGGGGTCGGGGTATTTTTGGTGGTGTTTGGGATGTTTTTTATGGATTCGGGATATTTTTTTTGTGGGTTCGGGGTATTCTTTGTGGGGTTCTGGCGGTCAGAGCCCCAAAGGAAGGGCCTGACCCCAAGCGCAGTCCCTGTGACCCCACAGGAGTACCCCGGGCACGGCTGGTGGGTCGGGGAGCTCCGGGACGAGATCGGGATCGTCCCGAGGGAATTCCTGGCGCCCGCCTTCGAGCTGGAGGAGTGACAGGTTTGGGGTCAGGTTTGGGGTGCGGGGTCGGGTTTGGGGTGCGGGGTTCGGGCTGCGGGGTTTGGGGTCGGGTTTGGGGTCAGGTTTGGGGTGCGGGTTAAGGTTGGTAATCCTAAATTCCAACCCTTGGGATCTTTGGGGATTGGGATTTAGGGTGTGCGGTTTGGGGTGCGGGATTTGGGGTGTGGGGTTGGGGTGTGGGGTTTTGTTTGGGGTTGGGGTTTGGGGTGCGGGTTGCGGGATTTGGGGTGTGGGGTTGGGGTTTGAGGTTTGGGGTGCGGGGTTTGGGGTCAGTTTTGGGTTTGGGGTTTGGGGTCAGGTTTGGCGTTTGGGGTGCGGGATTTGGGGTCAGGTTCGGGGTTTGGGGTTTTGGGTTTGGGGTCATTTTGGGGGTTGGGGTGCGGGATTTGGGGTGTGGGGTTGGGGTTTTGGGTTTGGGGTGAGGGGTTTGGGGTCAGTTTTGGGGTGTGGGGTTGGGGTTTGGGGTCAGGTTTGGGGTGCGGGATTTGGGGTGTGGGGTTGGGGTTTGGGGTTTTGTTTGGGGTCAGTTTTGGGGTTGGGGTTTGGGATTTGGGGTCAGATTCGGGGTGTGGGGTGTGGGGTTCGGGGTTTGGGGTTTTGGGGTCAGTTTTGGGGTTGGGATTTGGGGTCAGGTCCGGGGTTCGGGGGACGCGGATCCATCCCGGGGTCTCCGCGGTGCCTTTGGCTCCATCTCCCGCTTTTCCCTGGATCAGGCGGGACCGGGAGCGGCGGGGGCAGCGCGGGGCCAGCGCCAGCCCGGCGTGGGTCATTCCCTGGATTCCAAATCCCACAAATCCCATGGGATTCACGTGGCAGAGTCACCTCCGTGGGACCGAGCGGTTTTATCCCAAAAATCCCTCAGGGAAGCATTCCATGGGGAAACTGAGGCACGGGGCGGGGCTGGGAACGGGGAGGGCTCAATCCCAAATCCCCTGGAGGTCTCCTGGTGTTCCCCCATCCCAAATCCAGGTTTTAGCCCATCCCAGATCCCGGGGGTTCTCCTCAATAAATCCCTTTTTCCTCTCCAAGTTTGGCTGCTCCAGACTTTGTGGCGGGGCTGGGGCTGGGAAGGGGCGCAGGGAATGACCGGGAATGGCCGGGAATGGCCGAGAATGGTTGAGAATGGTCGGGAATGGTTGAGAATGCTCGGGAATGACTGGGAATGGCCGGGAATGGCCGGGAATGACCGGGAATGGCCAAGAATGCTCGGGAATGGCCGGGAATGTTTGGGAATGACCAGGAATGCCCAGGAATGGCTGGGAATGGTTGAGAATGGTCGGGAATGGTTGGGAATGCCCAAGAATGGCCTGGAATGGCCGGGAAAATGACCAGGAGTAAACCGGGAATGGTTGGGAATGACCGGGAATGGCCGGGAAAATGACCGGGAATGGCCAGGAATGGTCGGGAATGACCGGGAATGGTTGGGAATGACCGGGAATGGCCGGGAATGGCCAGGAATGGTTTGGGAATGACCGGGAATGCCCAGGAATGGCCTGGATGGCCTGGAATGGCCGGGAAAATGACCAGGAATAGACCGGGAATGGTTGGGAATGACCAGGAATGGTCGGGAATGGTTGGGAATGGTTGGGAATGGCCGGGAATGGCCAGGAATGACCGGGAATGGCCGGGAATGGCCGGGAATGGTCGGGAATGGCCGGGAATGGTTGGGAATGACCGGGAATGGCCGGGAATGGCCGGGAATGGCCAGGAATGGTTTGGGAATGGCCGGGAATGGTTGGGAATGGTCGGGAATGGCCGGGAATGGCCGGGAATGGCCGGGAATGGTCGGGAATGGCCGGGAATGGCCGCTCTTCCTGAGCCCCCCCTCCGAGCGCCCCCGCTCCGCTCCAGGCCGTGCGGGTGAATCCAGCGCCTCCTCCTGCTCCTGTTCCCGCTGTTCCCACTGTTCCCGCTGTTCCCGTTGTTCCCGCTTTTCCCCCTGTTCCCATTGTTCCCGCTGTTCCCGCTGTTCCCGCTGTTCCCACTGTTCCCGCTTTCCCCGCTGTTCCCGCTTTTCGCCCTGTTCCCATTGTTCCCGCTGTTCCCGCTGTTCCCGCTTTTCCCGCTGTTCCCGCTGTTCCCGCTGTTCCCACTGTTCCCGCTGTTCCCGCTTTTCCCGCTGTTCCCGCTGTTCCCGCTGTTCCCGCTTTCCCCCTGTTCCCATTGTTCCCGCTGTTCCCGCTGTTCCCGCTGTTCCCACTGTTCCCGCTGTTCCCATTGTTCCCGCTGTTCCCGCTTTTCCCGCTGTTCCCGCTGTTCCCGGTGTTCCCACTGTTCCCGCTGTTCCCATTGTTCCCGCTGTTCCCGCTTTTCCCGCTGTTCCCGCTGTTCCCGGTGTTCCCACTGTTCCCGCTGTTCCCATTGTTCCCGCTGTTCCCGCTTTTCCCGCTGTTCCCGCTGTTCCCGCTTTTCCCGCTGTTCCCGCTGTTCCCGGTGTTCCCACTGTTCCCGCTGTTCCCGCTGTTCCCACTGTTCCCGCTGTTCCCGCTGTTCCCACTGTTCCCACTGTTCCCGCTGTTCCCGCTGTTCCCGCTCCCGGCTCCAGCGCCCCTAGGTGGGGGTAGGGCCCTGCCGGCTGCCGGGAACGGGGCCCCAAAATCCGCCGGGAACGGGGCCCCAAAATCCGCCCCCCCCGGGGCCGCTCCAGGGCACAGCTGGGCAGATGCTGGAGCCAGGAAAAGCGGGATGGATCCCACAGGGTGGATCCCAGGGGATGGATCCCACGGGATGGATCCCACGGGGTGGATCCCACGGGATGGATCCCACGGGATGGATCCCATGGGATGCAGCGGGAACCATCGCGGTGCCGCCCCCTCCCCACGTCTCGCCGCGGGTTGGGTGGGGAGGGGGCGGGGGCGCCCCGAGCTCAGCCGGGCGGGGCTCGAATCCCTCTGGAATTCCCAGGCTGGGCTGGATTCCCTCTGGAATTCGAGGAATGGGGCCGGAGAGGGGCTGGAGAGGGGCTGGAAAGGGGCATGGAGCGGATCCATGGGGACAGAGCGGATCCATGGGGACAGAGCAGATCCCATGGATTCGGGGCAGATCCATGGGGATGGATCGGATCCCTGGATTCGGATCAGATCCCTGGATTCGGATCGGATCCCTGGATTTGGATCGGATCCCTGGATCTGGATCGGATCCCTGGATCCGGATCAGACCCCTGGATTCGGATCGGATCCCTGGATCTGGATCAGACCCCTGGATTCGGATCGGATCCCTGGATCTGGATCGGATCCCTGGATCTGGATCGGATCCCTGGATTCCGAGCGCATGCCTGGATTTGGATCGGATCCCTGGATTCAGAGGGGCTCCCTGGATTCGGATCGGATCCCTGGATCTGGATCGGATCCCTGGATTCGGATCAGATCCCTGGATCCCGAGCGCATCCCCGCGCACATCTGCCCGCCCAGCCGCGCCATTCCGAGCGGCTCTCTCATGAATATTGATGCACGTCGATGAATATTCATGAGGGGAGCAGCCAATGGCAGCGGCGCTCGGGGCAGCTGCCGGCCCCGGCCCTGAACTCCTCCCGACATTCCCTCCCCTTCCCTGGAGCATCCCGGGAATGGAGCAAAAAACCCCCAAACCCTCCCCAAAACCCGCCCCGAGCCCCGCCCGGCCCTGGAGGGACCGACTGGGGGGGATCTGTGGGGTTTGGGGGGGAGCTGCCATCGGGAATTGGGGTTGGGATCGGGGATGGGCTGGGAAAGGGAGAGGAGCTGAGCAGGAGCAGCTCTGGGGGAGTCCCTGCGGAATTTTGCTGGAATTCCGGGGAGCTGGAGGAGCTGAAACTCTGGGAATGAGAGCTGGGAGAGGAGCAGGAGCTGCGCGAAGGGATTTGTGCGTCCGTGTTCCCTAAATCCCCGAATTCCCCACGCTCCTCCCGGCCCCGAGCTCGGCAGCTCCCGGCAAATTCTCCTCGACTTCGGTTCCATTTTTATTTGTTTTTATTTCATTTTCACGTCCAGCCAGGGCTCGCCAGCCCTGCCCACACCAAGTGCTCAGAGGGAGGGGACACCAAAACCACCCGAGCCGCTCCTGCTTTCCCAGAAATTCCAGCCTGGAACGGCCCCAGCAGCGGGAAGGGACCCAAATTCCAACCCCATCCCTCCCTTATCCCAGCGGGAAGTGCCGAGGACACGGAGCCCGGCGGCACTGCCACCCCCCGAGCCCCGCTCCCGCTCCGGCCAGGGAGCCACGGCCACCGTGGGAAGCACGACCACGGCATTCCCGAGCTCCCAGATCCCTCCTCCGGGAGCAGAGCGAGGAAACGCGGCCAGGGAATAGCGGGGAAAAGCGGGAATCCGCTGGGAAAGAGCTCCCAGTGCTGCCCAGTCCACCCAGTCCGGCCATCCCGGTGCCTCCGCACGGATCCCTCTCCGAGCCAGGGCTCCGGAGGGGTCACTCCGTGTCCGGTTGGGCTCTCTGGGCTCTCCAGAGGGGTCACTCCATGTCCGGCCGGGCTCTCCGGGCTCTCCAGAGGGGTCACTCCGTGTCC